>NC_047122.1:9147242-9434777 GCF_902500255.1 Thalassophryne amazonica
CATAGTTTTACATCCTCATTGAAGACAACTTTGGATGCTGTAGCTCCTCTGAAAAAGAGAGCTTTAAATCAGAAGTGTCTGACTCCGTGGTATAACTCACAAACTCGTAGCTTAAAGCAGATAACCCGTAAGTTGGAGAGGAAATGGCGTCTCACTAATTTAGAAGATCTTCACTTAGCCTGGAAAAAGAGTCTGTTGCTCTATAAAAAAGCCCTCCGTAAAGCTAGGACACCTTTCTACTCATCACTAATTGAAGAAAATAAGAACAACCCCAGGTTTCTTTTCAGCACTGTAGCCAGGCTGACAAAGAGTCAGAGCTCTATTGAGCTGAGTATTCCATTAACTTTAACTAGTAATGACTTCATGACTTTCTTTGCTAACAAAATTTTAACTATTAGAGAAAAAATTACTCATAACCATCAATTAATCAATCAATTTTTTTATATAGCGCCAAATCACAACAAACAGTTGCCCCAAGGCGCTTTATATTGTAAGGCAAGGCCATACAATAATTATGTAAAACCCCAACGGTCAAAACGACCCCCTGTGAGCAAGCACTTGGCTACAGTGGGAAGGAAAAACTCTCTTTTAACAGGAAGAAACCTCCAGCAGAACCAGGCTCAGGGAGGGGCAGTCTTCTGCTGGGACTGGTTGGGGCTGAGGGAGAGAACCAGGAAAAAGACATGCTGTGGAGGGGAGCAGAGATCGATCACTAATAATTAAATGCAGAGTGGTGCATACAGAGCAAAAAGAGAAAGAAACAGTGCATCATGGGAACCCCCCAGCAGTCTACGTCTATAGCAGCATAACTAAGGGATGGTTCAGGGTCACCTGATCCAGCCCTAACTATAAGCTTTAGCAAAACGGAAAGTTTTAAGCCTAATCTTAAAAGTAGAGAGGGTGTCTGTCTCCCTGATCTGAATTGGGAGCTGGTTCCACAGGAGAGGAGCCTGAAAGCTGAAAGCTCTGCCTCCCATTCTACTCTTACAAACCCTAGGAACTACAAGTAAGCCTGCAGTCTGAGAGCGAAGCGCTCTATTGGGGTGATATGGTACTACGAGGTCCCTAAGATAAGATGGGACCTGATTATTCAAAACCTTATAAGTAAGAAGAAGAATTTTAAATTCTATTCTAGAATTAACAGGAAGCCAATGAAGAGAGGCCAATATGGGTGAGATATGCTCTCTCCTTCTAGTCCCCGTCAGTACTCCTAGCTGCAGCATTTTGAATTAACTGAAGGCTTTTTAGGGAACTTTTAGGACAACCTGATAATAATGAATTACAATAGTCCAGCCTAGAGGAAATAAATGCATGAATTAGTTTTTTAGCATCACTCTGAGACAAGACCTTTCTGATTTTAGAGATATTGCGTAAATGCAAAAAAGCAGTCCTACATATTTGTTTAATCAAAAAAAAAATCCTGAAGTCACAATGTATGATTTTTTTTTTTTTTTAATAATTTATTTGTATGTTTCTGCTGCAAATAAGTATTTGAACACCTACCAACCAGCAAAAATTCTGGCTCACACAGACCTCTTATTCTGCACTCTTTACCTGTATTAATTGCACCTGTTTGAACTGGTTACCTGTATAAAAGACACCTGTTCACACACTCAATCAATCACACTCCAACCTGTCCACCATAGCCAAGACCAAAGAGCTGTCTAAGGACACCAGAGACAAAACTGTAGACCTGCACAAGGCTGGGATGGACTACAGGACAACAGGCAAGCAGCTTGGTAGAAGACAGCTGTTATGATTATTTATTAGAAAGTGGAAGAAACACAAGATGACTGTCAATCTCCCTCGGTCTGGGATTCCATGCAGGATCTCACTTTGTGGGGTAAGAATGATTTTGAGAAAGCTCAGAACTCACAGGACAACCTGGTCAATGACCTGAAGAGTGCGGGGACCACAGTCACAAAGATTACATTGGTAACACATGATGCTGTTATGGTTTAAAATCCTGCAGGGCAGCAAGGTCCCCCTGCTCAAGCCAGCACATGTCCAGGCCCGTTTGAAGTTCACCAGTGACCATCTGGATGATCCAGAGGAGGCATGGGAGAAGGTCATGTGGTCAGATGAGACCAGACTAGAGCTTTTTTGGCAATTCCACTTACCATGTTTAGAGGATGAGAACAACCCCAAGAAAACCATCCCAACCATGAAGCATGGGGATGGAAACTCTCTGCTCTGGGGGTGCTCTTCTACAAAGGGGACAGGACGACTGCACCGTATTGAAGGGAGGATGGATGGGGTCATGTATTGTGAGATTTTGGCAAACAACCTCCTTCCCTCAGTAAGAGCAATAAAGATGGGTCATGGCTGGGTCTTCCAGCATGACAATGACCCCAAACACACAGCCAAGGCAACTAAGGAGCATTTCAAGGTCCTGGAGTGGCCTGGCCAGTCTCCAGACCTGAACGCAATAGAAAATCTTTGGATGGAGCTGAAACTCCAAACCTGAAAGATCTACAGAAGATCTGTATGGAGGAGTGGACCAAAATCCCTGCTGCAGTGTGTGAAATCTTGGTGAAAAACTACAGGAAATGTTTGACCTTTGTAATTGCAAACACATACTACTGTACCAAATATTAACATTGATTTTCACAGGTGTTCAAATACTTATTTGCAGCAGTAACATACAAATAAATTATTAAAAAAATCATACATTGTGATTTCCGGATTTTTTTTTTTTTTTTTTTTGATTATGTCTCTCACAGTGGACGTGCACCCCTCCATGATTTCTAAGTGGGAGAACTTGCAAAATCCCAGGGTGTTCAAATACTTACTTTTCTCACTGCATTCATGGACAACCACCTGTAAGTCACTCTACTTTTACAGCACAAGACTTATTGGATTATTTCAAGAAGAAAATAGATGACATTAGGTTAAACATTTCCCAGCATGCCTTAACCCAGCCACTACACCTTGTTATTGAGGTGGGTGCCATCACTGAGGTATTACCTAGATTTACAGTATTTGATAGTGTCTCACTAGGCTTGCTGAGGAAACTCATATCTCAACAAAAAAAACAACCTGCTTATTTGATCCTTTTCCAACAAAAGTCTTTAAGGATCTGTGGCCCACTCTTGGGCCGACTGTGCTGGAAATAATTATCTCATTAACTTCTGAATCTGTTCATTGTTTCAAATCTGCCGTGATTAAACCATTACTTAAGAAATCTAATCTTGACCCTAGTGTATTGAAAAGCTATAGGCCGATATCAAATCCATCATTTTGCTCTAAAATTCTGGAAAAAGTGGTTTACCGGCAGCTCGTGGACCACCTTACTGAGAATAATCTTTTTGAGCCACTGCAGTCTGATTTTAGAAAATATCATTCCAGAGACAGCTCTCACTAAAGTGGTGAATGATTTCCTTCTTGCAATGGATTTGGACACCACTACAGTTCTGGTGCTGTTAGATCTCAGTACTGTATTTGATATTGTGGCTCATCACATTCCCCCGCCCCGTGTTTACATAATATAGTAATGGTAAGTGCCACACTGGCAGAACCGTTTATGAACATTAATACGCATATATGCAATTTATTCTTGCAAGACAGAAGGTATGTAGTGCGTGAGTGAATGTGGTGTGTGTGTGTGTGTGTGTGTGTGTGTGTGTGTGTGTGTGTGTGTGTGTGTGTGAGACCCCCATCCGCTCTTCCCGATCAGCCTACAACATCCTACTCAGAGCCAACTGACAGCTTCTATCAGGAAGAGCCGACCACCAAAAAACACAAAGACAGACAAGAACGAGAGACAAGTGGTGAAGACAATAACTGACGTGAGACACCGAGGAGAGGGGGCCCCAGCCATACGACATACCATGACAAACAACCACACATGAACAAACAGTGACAGCAACAGTCTGTTATCTAATTAGTGAGCATCCATACCCTAATCCAGAACACCGTAGTGTTAATCCTCTTAAGAGCACCCAAAAACCGAATTGTGGTGACCGCCACAAACACGCGACCATCCACACACAGAGATCCAGATCACAGCTAAATATCTGATCAATACTGTTGCTGGTGTGTTGGGCCAAGACAAGAGTACAGAACCTTACCATATGACATGGACCACTCCGGCACGCCAGAAGCCACACGGCCGGCCACGAGCGACGACGGAAGTGCGTCCAGGACGCAGGGCCCCGGGGGAACCAGGAGAAATGGGGCAGCGGAAGGGCACGGGAGCCAGGAAAGGCAGCACAGCAAACCAACAGGGGAGCGGCCCGACAGCGCCGGAACGCACCGCGACAACACGCCCCACCCCCCCCCCACGGGGTCACAGGAACTGGCGAGGCAGACCCCCCACCCCAGAGCCCCAGACATCCACAGCCACCTGGGGCCAACCCCATGTGCCACACTCACCCTACCTACCAACCCCACCATAGTTGTTACAGTTAATCTCCCTTGCTGTGTACGACCCCCTAAGTGTGCAACGATAAAGTGTTGCATTAAAAGCAGGGCAAGAGATGGCAGATGGCAGATTACCGTGGGTGGCCACGGCACACTGCTGTGCCACAGCCTGCCCTGCAAACCCTCCACCGCCTAGTGACCCTGACTTTAAATTGGTGAAGGTGTTTACTAAATGTGTAGAAGTAAGGTGTGTGCATTAAAATTGCAAGGCAGGAGTGGCTCATCATATTCTACTTGATAGGCTGGAGAATCATTTTTGGATTACTGGGAGTGCCCTTGCATGGTTGATGTCATACCTGACCAGTCATTCTTACTGTGTTTTGTACAGTAACACTACCTCTAACCTTAGTGACGTGAAATTTGGGGTTCCACAGGGGTCCGTCTTAGGCCCCCTGCTTTTATCCCTTTATATAGCACCCCTTGGGCACATATTGTGGCATTTTGGGATTACCTTTCGCTGCTATGCTGATGATACTCAGTTATACATGCCGATAACTGCTGGTAATATCATCCACATAAAATCCTTGGAAGATTGCCTTGCATTAGCGAGAAGACAGATGTCAAGCAACTTCCTACTTTTAAACTCTGACAAGACTGAAATGATGGCTCTTGGTCCAATGAGACATCAGCATCAATTTCACCAGCTAACGCTTAGCCTGGGCTCGTGTGTCATACATCACACTGACAAAGTGAGGAACCTTGGGGTAATTTTTGATCCTACATTGTCATTTGACCTTCACGTGTTCTATTTTCTGGTATACCGCACTCCAGCATTAGGGGTCTTCAATTGGTTCAAAATGCTGCTGCCAGACTTTTGACAGGAAGCAGAAAGTTTGACCACATTACACCTATTTTGGCATCTTTTCACTGGGTTCCTGTCTCTGTGAGATCAGATTTTAAGGTTCTGCTTCTGGTCTATAAAATTGTTCACGGACTGGCACCTCCCTACTGACCTACATACCGGCCCGGGCTTTGCGTTCTCAGGGTGCAGGACTACTTTGTGTCCCTAAGGTGAATAAAAAAAATCTGCGGGTCACAGTTTTCTCTTATTGTGCCCCTGTTCTGTGGAATGATCTCCCTGCCTCAATTAAACAGTCAGATTCTGTAGAGACTTTGATGTCCAGACTTAAGATGCACTTATTTCCCCTTTCGTATGGCTAGCATACTGGTATAGTTACTATGCTTTTTACTGTTTTAATTCATTTTATTAGGACATGTAGCGGGCCGTGGCTTTGACTTTATCTAAATTCTGGGTCTTTTAGTGAAGCTTAGGGCTAGTGGCTGGCGATCACCTTAGTATTTCTTTTGGTTTTCTTGCTGCATAATGCTGACAAATTATACTGTATTCATTGTCCTTCTGATGCCTGATTCTGTTTTTGTTTTTTCTCTCTGTTTGAGGTGTGGCTCCATCCAGAGATGGGTGTGGTGTCTGCAACCCTCCTGTCCTGTGCACCAGCAAAATTTTCTGTATATTCGTTTTGTAAATTGTGTTGGGAGCATGGCCCAAGCACAGGGTCACCCCTTTGAGTCTGGTCTGCTTGAGGTTTCTTCCTCAAATCATCAGAGGGAGTTTTTCCTTACCGCTGTCACCTGTACACATGCTCTGGGGGTTGGTAAGGTTAGACCTTACTTGTGTGAAGCGCCTTGAGGCAACTTGTGATTTGGCGCTATATAAATGAAAATAAATTGAAATTGAAATGGATCGTATTTGAGGGAAAGTCGCCATGGTCAGGCACATCTAATCCTGCCCGCGGGTAGTGGACTGCACCCATTCACATCCCCTTCCGGGTGCGCAAAGAAAATATGTGTAAAGTCTATGGCACGCGGTAATTTTATGGAGTAGGTGGAGAACATTGCGCAATCATACCAAAAACAGTGTGTCTCTGTGAGTCCACAGCGACACGCACATAAATATATATACAATGGGGTAAAAAGTATTTAGTCAGTCCCTGATTGTGTAAGTTCTCCTACTTAGAAAGATGAGAGAGGTGTGTAATTTTCATCATAGGTGCACTTCAGTTATGAGAGACAAAATGAGGAAAAAAAAAAAATCCTGGAAATCACATTGTAGGATTTTTAAAGAATTTATTTGTAAATTATGGTGGAAAATAAGTATTTGGTCAATAACAAAAGTTCAACTCAATGCTTTGTAACATAATCTTTGTTGGCAATGACAGAGGTCAAACATTTCCTGTAAGTCTTCACCAGGTTTGCACACACTGTAGCTGGTATTTTGGCCCATTCCTCCATGCAGATCTCCTCTAGAGCAATGATGTTTTGGGGTGATTGCTGGGCAACACAGACATTAAACTCCCTCAACAAATTTTCTATGGGGTTGAGGTCATGCTGGAAGACCCAGCCATGTTGAATTTTCAGTGCATTTACTGATGGAAGGTTTTGGCTTAAAATCTCACAATACATGGCCCCGTTCATTCTTCCCTTAACATGGATCAGTCGTGCTGTCCACTTTGCAGAAAAACAGCCCCAAAGCATGATGTTTCCACCCCCATGCTTGACAGTAGATATGGTGTTCTTCGAATGCAACTCAGCATTCTTCTTCCTCCAAACATGATGAGCTGAGTTCTTACCAAAATGTTCTATTTCATCTGACCACATGATATTCTCCCAATCCTTCTCTGGATCATTCATATGCTATCTGGCAAACTTCAGACGGGCCTGGACACATACTGGCTTAAGCAGGGGGGCACACCTGGCACTGCAGGATTTGAGTCCCTTTCTGCATAGTGTGTCGCCTTTGTTACTTTGGTCCCAGTGCTCTGCAGGTCATGCCCCTCCATGTAGTTCTCTGATTTTTGCTCACAGTTATCATGATCATTTTGACTCCACGAGATGACATCTTGGGTGGAGCCCCAGTTTGAGGGAGACTGTCAGTGTCTTGAGATGGTGTATGTCTTCCATTTTCTTACAGTTGCTCCCACAGTTGATTTATTCACACCAACCTGCTTGACTATTGTAGAGTCACTCTTCCCAGCCTGGTGCACATCTACAGTTTTCTTCCTGGTGTCCTTTGACAGCTCTTTGGTCTTGGCCATGGTTGAGTTTGGAGTCTGACTGTTTGAGGCTGTGGATAGGTGTCTTTTATACAGATAACGAGTTCCAACAGATGCCATTAATACAGGTAACAGGTGGAGGAAAGAAGAGCTTCTTAAAGAATAAGTTACAGGTCTGTGAGAGCCAGAAATCTTGGTTGTTTGTTATTGACCAAATACTTATTTTCCACCACAATTTACAAATAAATTCTTTAAAAATCCTATAGTGTGATTTCCTGGATTTTTTTTTTCTCATTTTCTCTCTCATAGTTGAAGTGTACCTGTGATGAAAATTACAGACCTCTCTCATCTTTCTAAGTAGGAGAACTTGCACAGTCAGGAACCGACTAAATGCTTTTTTACCCCACTGTAACTAAAGAAGATGCATTTTGCATTCTGTTTTTAATTATGTATTTATTCATTTAAATTATTTATTCAATTTTATGTTGACTTGTTTTATGTAAGGCGCCTTGAGACGGCTTTTGCTACGATTTGGCGCATTATAAGCTAATTAAATTAAATTAATTCATTTGATTAGAAGTCCATGTAGGTGTGTATTCCACAGGTAGGGGTCATCCAGCATTCCTCGTGCCATCAGCGGATATGTTCCTGTGGCAGAGTCCATTCGAAATGCACACTGTTAAACTAACATGAACCACAATAACAACATTTAAAACCCCAAAACACTGAACTCCCATGGTGCATTGCCGCACAACATCCATTGCTTACTGGTTAGCTAAAATTGCTAATTTCTCCAAAAATATTTGTCCTATCAACTTTCCATTTTTACATTGTTCATCCTTGACCTAAAATACATAAGCATACCAAATGGAAAATGTCAGCTCTCCCCAGTTTCGGCATGATCGAAGCCATACACACACACACACACACACGTACACACACAGAGGCCACTTGGCTATTAGAACATAGATCAGGGGTTTTCAGAGTGAGCACCCCCCAGAGAACAAATGAACCACACATACACACAATTTCAATATCTTTGTGTGTTTGTTTTTATTCTTTTACATATCTTAAACACAATTTAAAAGTGTGTGTTTTTAAGGAACAGAGGGGTCTGCTGCACAACAACACATCTGGCACATACCACCCACGCATCAAAAACAACCACATAACAGATCAAAATTAAAATACAAATACATAATAAAAACCATATTAACATCTTAGTGCAAATTCCGCAATACATGACCTTATACTATTTTCCCTGAGCTATCGGTTCATTTATGAGCTTCACTTCAATGTGATTTCCTGTTTTTTTTTTTTTGTTTTTTTTTACCCCCCCTCATTTTGTCTCTCATAGGTGAAGTGTACCTACGATAAAAATTACAGACCTCTCTCATCTTTCTAAGTAGGAGAACTTGCACAATTAGGGACTGACTAAATACTTTTTCACCCCACTGTATGGGGTAAAATGTATGTAATGTAAATTTGTGTATATATATATATATATATATATATATGTGTGTGTGTGTGTGTGTGTGTGTGTGTATATATGTGTATAGCAGGGTTTGTCTTCGGGGTGAACTGCCACAGTAAATAAGCAATGGTATGGTAAATAAGGAATGGTATGGTGACTGGGGTCACCAAGGGGGAGATCTTTGTGGCCCTTAAGTTGAAAGCACATAAGTGTGTGAATATACACACACACACACACACACACACATGGTTAACCTTATATATTGGAATTAGATCACGACCTATGCTATGTGTAGTAATTTGAAATGACACAGGGAAAAAAGAAAAACATCTGAACAAATGGAGGTGGAAAAAGACATGAAAAGCCTAGACACCAGCTGAAATCTATCAGTAATTAGAAAGCAGTCCTGCCACTTGTCAGTGCAAATTAATATCAGCTGGTTCAGTCCTAATTGAAGGTGTAAAAAAGGTGTCATTACCAAAGTGTCACACAAGAAACATAATGGGAGAATATAGTCTGGACAGATGAGACCAAAATTGAACTCTTTGGATGCCATAATACACACCATAAATGGCACTGCACATCAGTCCAAAAGCACCACACCAACAGTGAAGTTTGGAAGTGGGAACCTCATGGTGTTGGCCTGTTTTTCAGCATCCGGCACTGATGAACATCATATAAGTGAAGGGAGGATGAATGGAAAAATGTGTCGAGTTATTCTTGATTTAAAAAAAAAAATCTACCAGGATGGTGAAGATGAAATAAGAGTGGACATTTCAGCAAGACAATGATTTCAAAGACACAGCCCAGGTAACTCCCAGCTGGTTTTAGAGAATGAAAATAAAGCTGCTAGAATGGTTCAGCTAATCACCTGACTTGAATCCAGTAAAAAAATCTGTGGAAAGAACTAAAGATCAGAGTTCATAGAAGCGATCCATGGAGCCTTCAAGATTTGAAGACTGTTTGTGTGGAAGAACGGACCAAAAACACACCTGATCAATGCATGTGACTAGTTTCTCTATACAGGAGGCATCTTGAAGCTTCATGACCAACAAAGGCTTTGGTAATAAAAAAATTAAATAAATTTCAGTAAGCATGTTCAATACTTTTTCCATGTGCCATTCTAATTTATTACACATAACTTAATTTCTGTATTTATTTGTTTTGGTTTTTTTTATATGTGCAGATTGCTTGGGTTGTTACCGACGTGGTGAAAATTTCATGTCAATAGCACTTTTAGAAATACTTTTACTGAGAAAATGGTGACATGTTCAATACTTATTTTACCCGCTGTAACTTTTTTTTTAAAGTTAGGTTTTTTGTTTTTTGTTTTTTTTTTCCTTTTTGTGTCTGTGTGTGTATGTATGTGTGTGCACATTTTGGTGGTTTTTGAACAGTGAAACCACTCTCATGAAACCACCACTTGTTCTTTTCCCTACTCCTCCACCTTATGTCATTTCTGTTTCATTCTAGCAGGTCGTAAAGCTCTGGTAGCATCTTCAGCACTGCAGCTAAAGAGGACGCTACAGTAAAGACAAAGACCAGCCATCTTCCCTCCAGTGCAGAGCACAGGACGACCAAAAACACTTCCACCGCATCCATCCACATTCAGGTAGCCCATCATCCGAAAAGCAGCATCCTACAGTGCACAGGGTTAGCCTGACTGTGATGTCATTGTTTGCAGGGCAAGCAGTGATAGCATATTGTTACCCGCTGTGCGTACCAGGATTGGATCAGTTTACAGTAAACTGGTGACTGTACATTTTGCGTATCACATATTGTTGCTGTGACTCTAAAATGAAAAGTAAAATCAGAATGTTGCAGCCTTTCAGAGGGCGCTGTGCGTTATTAAAATGAATGAAAGCTGCATCTTAGAAATATGTAGTGAATGTAAATGAGATTTAATTGTAAACATTTATTGTGGAGGAGAAAAATACAGGGTGTGACGTTTCGGGGTGGTCCGCAATACGAAACATATCAGGACACACTGATCACGAGTCAGTATGTCTCATAATACATAATTACATCACTGTTCACACGAATTATCTATGTCAGTAAGGCTATGTGAACTATCTATGTCAACTGTGAGCTCCCCTCCCACCTCAGGGGCGCCAGAGTTCTTCAGGAGGGAGCACAAGGGATGGGTATCATGAACTGGTTCTGTTCGAGAACCATTAAGAAATGATTCAATCCACTGAAATCATTAGCCTTTTTGCTTAACGATTCCCTTATCGGTCCTTCAGAGCGGCCGTTGTTTTTGAGGGTGTTTTATTGAGAAAGTAGTAATTTCTTTACGTTGATTGCAGACCCGCTGCAGGGTCTGTAATCAATGAAAAGAAATCATCCGCTTCTGTAACAGCTCCCCTTTGAAACTTGAATCAATGAAGCAGTGCTACTATCCGCTGCTTTGTTGGTTCATTGCTTCACTGCTTTTCAGTCCGCTTCTAAACCCTCTCAAAGCCATTTAAAAATGTTAATTGCGAGTTGCTTTTGTGTGGATTAAAGTCACTAAATGGGACTGTTGTGTTGTTGCAGGCAAGTTCCGTCTGCACAGCTCCAAAAGCTGTGCCACTCCCTGCCAAGACAGAGTCCGGTCAGAATCAATAACTTCAAAGCAAATCACTGTTTAAATCAAATGACACCTCTTGTCAAACATTGTAACACTGACAACAGACTAAAATGTTGTTTTTTTTTTTTCTCCCAAAATGAGATGTCCTGCATTCTTTCTGAATTACATTGATGTAATTCTGGCACACGCAAGTGTCAAGCGTTGATTTTCTACAGAGGAACTTTTGAGTCGGTGTTATAGTATGGTATTACCAGCTGGTTTGATAATTTAACGGTTAAATCAAAAACTCAAATACTAAATCTGACAAAAATAGCTGGCAAAATCATTGGTATGGTGGTACCTGTAACTCCCCAAGAGTTGTTTGAACAGGCAATCCTCAGACGTGCAGACAATATGTTATCAATCAATCAATCAATCAACTTTTTTCTTGTATAGCGCCAAATCACAACAAACAGTTGCCCCAAGGCGCTCCACATTGCAAGGCAAGGCCATACAATAATTATGAAACACAGTCTACGTCTAAAGCAACATAACCAAGGGATGGTCCAGGGTCACCCGATCCAGCCCTAACTATAAGCCTTAGCGAAAAGGAAAGTTTTAAGCCTAATCTTAAAAGTAGAGAGGGTATCTGTCTCCCTGATCTGAATTGGGAGCTGGTTCCACAGGAGAGGAGCCTGAAAGCTGAAGGCTCTGCCTCCCATTCTACTCTTACAAACCCTAGGAACTACAAGTAAGCCCGCAGTCTGAGAGCGAAGCGCTCTAATGGGGTAATATGGTACTATGAGGTCCCTAAGATAAGATGGGACCTTATTATTCAAAACCTTATAAGTAAGAAGAAGAATTTTAAATTCTATTCTAGCATTAACAGGAAGCCAATGAAGGGAGGCCAACACGGGTGAGATATGCTCTCTCCTGCTAGTCCCCGTCAGTACTCTAGCTGCAGCATTCTGAACCAACTGAAGGCTTTTTAGGGAACTTTTAGGACAACCTGATAATAATGAATTACAATAGTCCAGCCTAGAGGAAACAAATGCATGAATTAGTTTTTCAGCATCACTCTGAGACAAGACCTTTCTGATTTTAGAGATATTGCGTAAATGCAAAAAGGCAGTCCTACATATTTGTTTAATATGCGCTTTGAATGACATATCCTGATCAAAAATAACTCCAAGATTTCTCACAGTATTACTAGAGATCAGGGAAATGCCATCCAGAGTAACGATCTGGTTAGACACCATGCTTCTAAGATTTGTGGGGCCAAGTACAATAACTTCAGTTTTATCTGAGTTTAAAAGCAGGAAATTAGAGGTCATCCATGTCTTTATGTCTGTAAGACAATCCTGCAGTTTAGCTAATTGGTGCGTATCCTCTGGCTTCATGGATAGATAAAGCTGGGTATCATCTGCGTAACAATGAAAATTTAAGCAATACCGTCTAATAATACTGCCCAAGGGAAGCATGTATAAAGTGAATAAAATTGGTCCTAGCACAGAACCTTGTGGAACTCCATAATTAACTTTAGTCTGTGAAGAAGATTCCCCATTTACATGAACAAACTGTAATCTATTAGACAAATATGATTCAAACCACCGCAGCGCAGTGCCTTTAGTACCTATGACATGCTCTAATCTCTGTAATAAAATTTTATGGTCAACAGTATCAAAAGCAGCACTGAGGTCCAACAGAACAAGCACAGAGATAAGTCCACTGTCCGAAGCCATAAGAAGATCATTTGTAACCTTCACTAATGCTGTTTCTGTACTATGATGAATTCTAAAACCTGACTGAAACTCTTCAAATAGACCATTCCTCTGCAGGTGATCAGTTAGCTGTTTTACAACTACCCTCTCAAGAATCTTTGAGAGAAAAGGAAGGTTGGAGATTGGCCTATAATTAGCTAAGATAGCTGGGTCAAGTGATGGCTTTTTAAGTAATGGTTTAATTACTGCCACCTTAAAGGCCTGTGGTACATAACCAACTAACAAAGATAGATTGATCATATTTAAGATTGAAGCATTAAATAATGGTAGGACTTCCTTGAGCAGCCTGGCAGGAATGGGGTCTAATAAGCATGTTGATGGTTTGGATGAAGTAACTAATGAAAATAACTCAGACAGAACAATCGGAGAGAAAGAGTCTAACCAAATACCGGCATCACTGAAAGCAGCCAAAGATAACGATACATCTTTGGGATGGTTATGAGTAATTTTTTCTCTAATAGTCAAAATTTTGTTAGCAAAGAAAGTCATGAAGTCATTACTAGTTAAAGTTAATGGAATACTCAGCTCAATAGAGCTCTGACTCTTTGTCAGCCTGGCTACAGTGCTGAAAAGAAACCTGGGGTTGTTCTTATTTTCTTCAATTAGTGATGAGTAGAAAGATGTCCTAGCTTCACGAAGGGCTTTCTTATAGAGCAACAAACTCTTTTTCCAGGCTAAGTGAAGATCTTCTAAATTAGTGAGACGCCATTTCCTCTCCAACTTACGGGTTATCTGCTTTAAGCTACGAGTTTGTGAGTTATACCACGGAGTCAGACACTTCTGATTTAAAGCTCTCTTTTTCAGAGGAGCTACAGCATCCAAAGTTGTCTTCAATGAGGATGTAAAACTATTGACAAGATACTCTAACTCCCTTACAGAGTTTAGGTAGCTACTCTGCTCTGTGTTGGTATATGACATTAGAGAACATAAAGAAGGAATCATATCCTTAAACCTAGTTACAGCGCTTTCTGAAAGACTTCTAGTGTAATGAAACTTATTCCCCACTGCAGGGTAGTCCATCAGGGTAAATGTAAATGTTATTAAAAAATGATCAGACAAAAGGGAGTTTTCAGGGAATACTGTTAAGTCTTCTATTTCCATACCATAAGTCAGAACAAGATCTAAAATATGATTAAAGTGGTGGGTGGACTCATTTACTTTTTGAGCAAAGCCGATAGAGTCTAATAATAGATTAAATGCAGTGTTGAGGCTGTCATTCTCAGCATCTGTGTGGATGTTAAAATCGCCCACTATAATTATCTTATCTGAGCTAAGCACTAAGTCAGACAAAAGGTCTGAAAATTCACAGAGAAACTCACAGTAACGACCAGGTGGACGATAGATAATAACAAATAAAACTGGTTTTTGGGACTTCCAATTTGGATGGACAAGACTAAGAGACAAGCTTTCAAATGAATTAAAGCTCTGTCTAGGTTTTGATTAATTAATAAGCTGGAATGGAAGATTGCTGCTAATCCTCCGCCCCGGCCCGTGCTACGAGCATTCTGACAGTTAGTGTGACTCGGGGGTGTTGACTCATTTAAACTAACATATTCATCCTGCTGTAACCAAGTTTCTGTTAGACAGAATAAATCAATACGTTGATCAATTATTATATCATTTACCAACAGGGACTTAGAAGAAAGAGACCTAATGTTTAATAGACCACATTTAACTGTTTTAGTCTGTGGTGCAATTGAAGGTGCTATATTATTTTTTCTTTTTGAATTTTTATGCTTAAATAGATTTTTGCTAGTTATTGGTGGTCTGGGAGCAGGCACCGTCTCTACGGGGATGGGGTAATAGGGGGATGGCAGGGGGAGAGAAGCTGCAGAGAGGTGTATAAGACCACAGCTCTGCCTCCTGGTCCCAACGCTAGACAGTCACAGTTTGGAGGATCCCAAAAAATTGGCCAGATTTCTAGAAATGAGAGCTGCTCCCTCTAAAGTGGGATGGATGCCGTCTCTCCTAACAAGACCAGGTTTTCCCCAGAAGCTTTGCCAATTATCAAAGAAGCCCACCTCATTTTTTGGACACCACTCAGACAGCCAGCAATTCAAGGAGAACATGCGGCTAAACATGTCACTCCCGGTCTGATTGGGGAGGGGCCCAGAGAAAACAACAGAGTCCGACATTGTTTTTGCAAAGTTACACACCAATTCAATGTTAATTTTAGTGACCTCCGATTGGCGTAACCGAGTGTCATTACTGCCGACGTGAATTACAATCTTACCAAATTTACGCTTAGCCTTAGCCAGCAATTTCAAATGTCCTTCGATGTCGCCTGCTCTGGCCCCCGGAAGACAATTGACAATGGTTGCTGGTGTCGCTAACTTCACATTTCTCAAAACAGAGTCGCCAATAACCAGAGTTTGATCCTCGGCGAGTGTATCGTCGAGTGGGGAAAAACGGTTAGAGATGTGAACGGGTTGACGGTGTACACGGGGCTTCTGTTTAGGGCTACGCTTCCTCCTCACAGTCACCCAGTCAGCCTGCCTTCCCGACTGCACGGGGTCTGCCAGGGGGGAACTAACGGCGGCTAAGCTACCTTGGTCCGCACCGACTACAGGGGCCTGGCTAGCTGTAGAATTTTCCACGGTGCGGAGCCGAGCCTCCAATTCGCCCAGCCTGGCCTCCAAAGCTACGAATAAGCTGCACTTATTACATGTACCGTTACTGCTAAAAGAGGCCGAGGAATAACTAAACATTTCACACCCAGAGCAGAAAAGTACGGGAGAGACAGGAGAAGCCGCCATGCTAAAACGGCTAAGAGCTAGTAGCTACGCTAAGCTAGCGGATTCCCAAACAGGGAATCCGACACTAGACAGGCTGTGGAGCAGCACAGGTAACGCACGACAACAGTGCTAAAATAAAATAAAAATCCACTAGACAGGCTGTGGAGCAGCACAGGTAACGCACAACAACAGTGCTAAAAAATAAAATAAAATAAAAATAAAAATCCACTGGACAGGCTGTGGAGCAGCACAGGCAACGCACGACAACAGTGCTAAAACAAAATAAAAATCCACTAGACAGGCTGTGGAGCAGCACAGGTAATGCACGACAACAGTGCTAAAATAAAATAAAAATCCACTAGACAGGCTGTGGAGCAGCACAGGTAACGCACAACAACAGTGCTAAAAAATAAAATAAAATAAAAATCTACTGCACTCTGAATATATTTTACTTAACTCAGGAAGGAGCTGCAGAGTTTCTCTTTGTGAGCTGTGTTTTTGTACATGCTGTTATACTGGAACCTTTGTTTTGTGTGTGTGTGTGTGTGTGTGTGTGTGTGTGTGTGTGTGTGTGTGTGTGTGTGTGTGTGTTTTAGTTTGTTTTGGGTGCTGTCTGGACAAATATTTGACTTCTTTATCTGTAGCTATATGCTGCTGTTGTTCATATTGTGTTTGGATATAAACGTCTATGATCAGGCATATATGCCTGGTTTGATTTGACTTTATACAGGGGTGTAGGCGTTGATTAGCGTTGCTTCTGCCTATGCCTTTAGGCACCATGTATTTTGTTTATTTTCTTATATTTCTTTTCACCTTTGACTTTTCTGTTATGAGTTTGGTTGTTTGTATAGTGAGTGAATTTGTGTTATGCCTGGGTGTCTAATATGAGGTCTGTGAGAAAAGTAACGGACCTTTTTATTTTTTTCAAAAACTATATGGATTTGATTCGTATGTTTTTACGTCAGACAAGCTTGAACCTTCGTGCGCATGCGTGAGTTTTTCCACGCCTGTCGGTTGCGTCATTCGTCTGTGGGCGGGCTTTGAGTGAGCACTGGTCCACCCCTCTCGTCGTTGTTTTCATTGCGAGGAAATGGCTGAATGATTTGGGCTTTTTTTTCCATCAGAATTTTTTCAGAAACTGTTAGAGACAGGCAGCTGGAAACCTTTCGAAAAATTTATCTGGCTTTCGGTGAAAATTTTACGGGCTTCCCAGAGAATAAGGACTGTTACTACAGCTTTAAGGACGTGCGTGCGTGTGGCTTCGATCACTCCGAAACCGGGGAGAGCTGACATTTGCCGTTTGGTCTGCGTATGTATTTCTGGTCAAGGATGAACACTGCAAAAATGGAAAGTTGATAGAACAAATATTTTTGGAGAAATTAGCAATTTTAGCTAACCAGTAAGCAATGGATGTTGTGCTGCAATGCACCATAAATGTTGTTATTGTGGTTCATGTTAGTTTAACAGTGTGCATTTCGAATGGACTCTGCCACAGGAACAGATCCACTGATGGCACGAGGAATGCTGGATGACCCCAGAGAGAAAACTGACCCACCTTTCGTCAAAAAAGTGACAGCTGCCAATCAAAATCGGCCACGTCACTAAGCCCCGCCCCCTCTATGACGTCATAGCCAATCAGAATCGATGACGTCACTATGTCCCGCCCCTAAGCCCCTCCCCTAGTCCCGCCTCCAAGCCCCGCCCCTTATGACGTCACAGCCAATCATAATCGATGACGTCATTATGCCCCGCCCCTAAGCCCCGCCCCTGATCCCGCCTCCGAGCCCCCGCCCCTTATGACGTCACATCCAATCAGAGTCGATGACGTCAGTATGCC
Organism: Thalassophryne amazonica; assembly: GCF_902500255.1. NCBI lineage: Eukaryota > Metazoa > Chordata > Actinopteri > Batrachoidiformes > Batrachoididae > Thalassophryne > Thalassophryne amazonica. The sequence goes on from NC_047122.1 coordinate 9,165,051, forward strand.
CCGCCCCTAAGCCCCGCCCCCAGCTCCTCCCCTAGTTCCGCCCCTGGCTCCTCCCCTAGCCCCACCCCCAAGCTCCTCCCCTAACCCCGGCCAAGCACCGCCTCCAAGCCATACCTCCCCTCCCACCCAGGGTCTAATATTTTAATGTCATTTTATTTCATGAATTAAAGAACGATTAAAAATACCTAGATCTTTTTAATGTATTAAAGAATTAACTAATTCTGAAATAATTAAACATAAATCACTGTCTATTATTTAATGACCCTTTAATATCTTTAATTCTTAAATTATTACGTTTCCTTTTCTGTTTTTTAATTCGTAAATTAAAGAAGGGGAACAAATACCCGTCTCTCTCGGCTGTAAGTCTTTGCAGCAAGACGGTCAAATACCCACGCATAGAGCCGCTCGCGGAAACATGACCCCACGGCTGTAAAACCTGTTGCAGACGCTGTGTCTGTGTGAGTGCGTGTGTGTGTGCGTGTGTGTGTGTGTGTGTGTGTGTGTGTGTGTGTGTGTGGCGGGACACCCGCTGAGCGGAGATGCTGCCCCGAGGTGATGAACCCGAAGAACAATAAACAATGCTCCTTATCACTCACGCCAGATGATGTTTTCTTTTAAGATATTAGCCGATCGATCATGGGGCGCGGGACACCCGCTGAGCGGAGATGCTGCCCCGAGCCCGAACAATAAACAATGCTCCTTATCACTTACGCCAAACGGTGTTTTTAGAGCAAAAGGTAAGGAATTACGCCCCGCGGACGAAGAAGGGTTTAAAAATCCCCTTTTGACGATAGAGTGACATACAGCATTCACCATGGCGAGACGAACTCCGATCCTCCGCTACATCTGCGAGACCCCGGTTAACATCACCATGACAACAGAAGGCTCGCTTGCCCCAAAAAAGCGAGAATGTACGTCAGCCGTCTGAGCCAGCCGATACCGGAGGAAGATCTGACGTACAGCCTGGAGGGGCACGAACGTTTAACTTACACGTTCGACCCGTATTATGCCCAAGTAAGTTTCTTCACTCTGGCCGAGGGTGAGACTGCCACTCGAGGAACCCCACGGGTGGCGCTTACTTCCGCCGATTGGGGTGTCTTCTCCGCGGCGGCGGGCTCGATGATTCGCGACACGGTCAACCCTGAACCTCCAGGAGATCGGACGCCGGAAAAGAAGAAAACACGCTTCCAACTCACCTGGCTCAGCGCCCAGGGGCCTCGCTATAGGGTGATATTCCAGCGTGGACCTCCTGACACTGTCTCTGAGGGTGAAATTAAGTTGGAGCGGGTTAGTGCCAGCGGCCACGTCAGAAGCGTCACAGCTGCGGCTGAGAGCTGGCATGAGATGTTCAACACCTGCAACGACAGGATTACGGGCCTCTTTACAAGGTGCCTGGCCTGGAGGGACGTTATCGAAGTCCGAAAAAACTTGGCCCCTCTTTTTACTTAAAAAAAATAAATAAAAAAATAAAATAAAAAATAAAATAAAAAAAATAAAAAAAATAAAAAAAACTGACGTAGCTCCTCCCCGCATGCACGGGGATTTCTATAAAAACCAGGGGACCACATCTCATTCAAGCATCGGACGACGAACCAGCATGAGCTCCTCAACCTCTCCCATTGCAGCGGCCGACGACATCGCTTGTGACTGCGCGCTCGACTGTGGAAGAGACCGGCCCTCCCTGAGCCAGGCTTCACGGACCCGCGGTGGGTACGAGAGCCCGTGGGGAGTTCAGCTCGAGGCGGTCTGGGGCGAGATCCATCCTTCTCACGCGCTTTCCAGCCCGGGAGGCGTGGGGTCTCTTCCCGCTGTCACGGAGGCCGCGAGTCCGCGGGAGGTACAAGACCTCGAGCCGGCTGAGAAATACGCCACATCTTTCGCATCTGACCGGCCTGACGGGTTCCTGTCAGAGGAATTCCTGAAAACGGTGAAAGTCGGCGTGGCACACTTACTTTTGGCTGTGATCAAAAGTTACAGACAAAAACTCTGTTACGGGTGTGAGATCGATCACCCCAGCCAGCGCCAGCACGAGTGCCTGGACCCGTTAAATGAATATTTCTTTACCGGACATTTTGAGAGATTAATGGTGAGACTCTGGAGACCGACCTTCATCCCGGCTGTGGTAAAGCTCCTAGCCCAGCGCTTCCTCAACCCATCGGCTGCGAGGGTTCAGGGGGTGGTAGAAAACATCCTCACTGAGCTGAAATACACTGATACTTTTGAAGCAAAGATCAACGAACTGTACACATGTTTCGGTGAAGACGCAGATCTCGACCTGGAGGGGATGGTAGCCGTCTATAACCCAGACGACTGAAGAAAAACCTGTTTTTTTTTTTTTTTTTTTTTTTTTTTTTTTTTTTTTAAATATCATTATATTGTTTTACAGTCATGGGTAATTGTGTGATGATTCTCTTTCAAAGCTTGCGGGAAGTTTATATTATACGTGGACTCTCGTATAAGCTGGAGCGGGTAGTCATTCGCAGGCTGGAGATCCCAGACGCCCCGCCTTTATGCGCTATGGAGAGGGTTTTCGACGTTATCAGACGTCGCCCCGGGCCCGGAGTCTGGACAGATCATATCTACAGCGCGGCTCTCCATTCATCTGAAAAATCTCTGTACAACGTATTACTGAAAATCTCTGTTTTGACCACTGACGATTTTACACGGTGTAATACGATGCATCTGCTTACATTATACACTCTGTTTGTGGATGTGATAGCGTGCCGGGTGAAACAGATGGGGGTGTCCAGAGGGGAGATTGTTCCTACACTTTTACAGCTGAATACTGAAATAAACCGTAAATGCGGGGGAGATGTATTACTGAGAGTTTTCCAGTTTTGTACGTGAACGTATGCTTTTTTCCTTCACGTATGCTGTGTTTAATAAACATGAACAATTGCTTTTTTCTCTGTGTGTGACTTTAATGAATGTAATAAAGCACATATTCTAAACCTTATACGGCCTGTGTTCTTTCCTATAATATTGTTGAAAAAGGGTGAAATGTTTTTCATATTGCAAGACAGAGTCATACAAACGAGGTTTTGGTGGAAAAAAGGTGCTCGTATGAATTAATGAGGGGTTTTAACACGGTCTCATTAAAAGCTCGAGGCTGCTCTGTGAGCGCTCTCCGCGGTGCTGAATCAGAGTTCAATTTAACGTTTCCAAGAGCTCCTATTTAAAACGTATACTTTTTTCCTTCACACATGTTGTGTTTAATAAACATGAACAATTGCTTTTTTCTCTGTGCGTGACTTTAATGAATGTAATAAAGCATATATTCTAAACCTTATACGGCCTGTGTTCTTTCCTATAATATTGTTGAAAAAGGGTGAAATGTTTTACAAATCAAATTTATATAGTGCCAAAACCACAACAAAACAGTTGCCTCAAGGCGCTTCATATTGCAAGACAGAGTCATACAAACGAGGTTTTGGTGGAAAAAAGGTGCTCGTATGAATTAATGAGGGGTTTTAACACGGTCTTATTAAAAGCTCGAGGCTGCTCTGTGAGCGCTCTCCGCGGTGCTGAATCAGAGTTCAATTTAAAACAAAAGACTAATATTTATGGTCGCTAAAACATATAAAAATGCAAAAGGACTATCCGGTTCATCATTCTGAAGAGATCCGTCTTAAAAGATGGGTGATGAGGGTTTAATGAAGGATGTATATTATAGTCCGGTAAATCCGGGGAGTTTTGGAGGGCCGGAGCGTTTACGCAGGGCTCTGCATGATCAACACAGCTCTAAAATTCGTATGAAGCATATCAGAGATTTCCTGTCGGGGGAAGATGCATACACATTACACAAACCTGCCAGGACGCATTTTCCAAGAAATAGAGTATTTGTCACAAACCCGCTTAACCAATTTCAGGCGGATTTATGCGACATGCAGGGGTTATCAGATTTTAACGACGGGTACAAGTACCTGCTGACCGTTATCGATATCTTCTCAAAAAAAGCGTATGCCAGACCTCTGAAGTCAAAGCAAGGGCGCGAAGTCTCACAGGCCTTTGCCTCACTCTTAAAGCAGAGCGGGGTGCCTCTGAAGATGCAGACTGATGCCGGGAAAGAGTTTTTTAACAAATCGTTCAAGGATTTAATGAAAAAACACCGGATTCTACATTTTGCCACCGCAAGTGATCTGAAAGCCTCGGTTGTCGAGAGGTTTAATCGCACGCTAAAGACGAGAATGTGGAGATATTTTACTGCTAAAAACACGAGAAGATACATCGACGTCCTACCGTCTTTACTCACGGCTTATAACGAGAGTTATCATAAAAGCATTAAGATGAGGCCGAATGAGGTTAATGATCGAAATGTCGATCAAGTGTTTCAAAATTTGTATGGGGCATCCACCCTACGCAGGAGGCCTGTGAAGTGTAAATATAAGGTCGGAGATATAGTCAGGGTCTCCAAGCTCAGGGGAGTTTTTGATAAAAAAATATGAACAAAGTTTTACGGATGAAATGTTCACGGTGTCAGAATGTATACAACGTACGCCGCCCGTTTATAAATTGAAAGATTATGACGGTGAGATCATTGAAGGCTCATTCTATGAACCGGAATTGCAGAAGGTTAAAATAGCAAAAGACAGACCGTATCAGGTTCAAGAAATTATTCGTGAACGTTTTACCAAGGGAAAGAAATTTGTATTTGTCAGATGGAAAAATTGGCCCGAGAAATTTAACTCCTGGGTTCCCGCGGACCAGCTGATGGCCGTATAAATATGAGAACTTCCATCTTCAACCGACATATGAGAAATGGATCGGGATCTGAAACACGGATTTTATATGACTCTGCCTTCAAACGCCAGCCTAAAAGTATTCCCGGACAACACAATTTCATGCTACCAGGTGGACTTGGCTCGACACCTGGATCTAGAGGGTGACTGGGATGTGGCGCTGACGGAAATTTGTTATCCGCACACCTGGTTAAATATCCCGGAAAAGCCTTCCTGTACGTTCCAGGTGATGAAAATTACGGGCAAGAACAAACTCGCCGTTCACTCGCGATATTTTGACACGGGATATTATGATAACTTTGAGGTTATTGCAGGGCTGATAAACCCTCGTTTGAAGACTATAGATCCGAATCTGACTTTAAAATATGACGATATCCAGAAAAAGTTTCTGTGGGAAGGAGACGGTACCAGCCAGGTATATTTTGAAGCCCCGACGGCGTACATGCTGGGGATGCACCCTAATCAATGGCTGAGATGCGGACCCGGGGTCACGAGCTGTCCCCGCTACCCCGATATAAAAGCAGGGATGTATCACCTGTTCTGTTATACAGACGTTGTACAGCCTCAGGCGGTGGGTGACGCTTTTGCTCCTCTCCTCCGAGCGTTCGAAATTGGAGGTCGTTTCGGGGAAATAATTACAAAGAAATTCAACCCCGCTTATTACATCCCGGTCTCCAAAAGACATATTGAGACAATACGCATCGAAATCAAAAGCGATCAAGATCAAACGGTGGATTTCAGATACGGTAAAGTGGTTGTGACATTACATTTTAAACCGGCGGGATAAAAAAAAAATGGCTGGGGCAGCGCACAAAGCCGACATTTATAGATTTGTGCCTTACTATGAAAATCAAGTCGGGAATGGCCTTCACGGCTTCCACGGCGCTCCTGTTATGTACGGGCGCGGGCTCGGGAACATATTTTCGAAACTGTTCAAATTTGTGTCGCCGCTGATTAAACAAGGATACACGATCGCCAAACCTCACCTGAAAAACGCAGCCCGAAGCATCGCTTCCGACGTAGTGAGCCGCGTTGTTGAGAGGGCCGGACGGAGTCAGGAGCCCGAGCAGCAGCGGGGGTCCGGGATCATGGTGCTCTCAAGAAGGCCCCGGAAACGCCCCCCGGGGAAACGGGTCAAAACAGTTAAAAAGCGAAAGACCCCCGGAAAAAGCAGAACAGTTCGAAGGAAGCATAAGAAGAGGAGGTTGTCCGGGGATATTTTCTCTTAAACAATGTCTCTTTTGCGAAATAATTCCCCCGAATGCACCATGAGCGAATTGGATTTATTCGCCGTCCCCGGGACCCAGCTGTCCATCGAGCAAAGCCAATACGTTGAAGTCAGCCCGTTATCAGCCCTGACGGACATGGGCCCTATCGAGTTTTTTATCCCCGGAGACGGTGAGAGGTATTTAGACCTCAATAATACGCTGCTTTATCTGCGAATGAAAATTACAAACGCCGACGGGACTGACCTGGCTAATGACGCCCGCGTGGGCGTCATAAATTATCCTCTCAATACGATTTTCTCACAAGTCGACGTGACTCTGGGTGACCGGCTGATTTCCCAGTCCAGCGCGACGCACCCGTACAGGGCAATGATTGAGACGCTGCTGAACTTTTCCCCCGCTTCATTGAAATCGCAGTTCACGGGCGGTTTGTTTTACAAGGACACCCCGGGTCAGCACAATTCGACCGCTGTGGATGACGCGGGCCCGAATAAAGGCCTCGTGAGCAGAGCGCGCTTTAGCGCCGAATCGCGTGAATTTCAAGTTCAGGGTCCGCTGCACGCGGACATATTTTTCTGCGAGAGGCTTCTTCTGAATAACATTGATCTAAGAGTTAAATTAATTCGAGCCAGCGATGCTTTCTGCCTGATGGGGCTGGCAGCCTCCACTTTCAAGCTGAAAATTCTGGGCGCATCCCTATTCGTTAAGAAAGTCACCGTATCCCCTGCAGTGAGATTGGGCCACTCCGCGGCTCTCATGAAAGGGAACGCCGTGTACCCGTTATCACGAATCAACGTTAAGACTTACGTGATCCCCAGCCATTCCAGGATATGCAACCAGGAGAACCTGTTTTTAGGAACCATGCCCAAATATGTGGTTCTGGGTATGGTGAATCACAATGCATTCAGTGGGAGAAGAGATCTGTCCCCGTTTGAATTTGCACACTATGACCTGGAGTACCTCGCACTCAGTCAAAACGGGAGACAGCTGCCGGCTAAAGCTTTCCAGCCTGAATTTAACAACGAACTCTCTGTCAGGGAGTTTTACAATCTCTACACCGCGACCGGACGACACCTCAAAGACCAGCCTCTCTGTATAGACCGGGAGGATTTTGCGCGCGGCTACGCGCTGTACGTCTTCAATTTAAACCCGGAGGAGGACAGCGGCGCTCTGAGCCCCGTCTCCACAGGCACCCTGCGACTTGAAATGAGATTCAGAGTCGCGACTCCGCATACCACCACGCTGATAGTGTACGCGTGTTATGATTCTCTCCTGGAGATTAATTCCAAGCGACAGGTCCTTGTGGATTTTTACTGATGAACACCCTGGAATTGGACGCAGTTATGAGGGGCTTAATAGGAGACCTGTTTGCCGGTGTTTTTGCGTCTGACGAGTTATTCCGGATCAAGCGGGCCCTCCCGTATATTTCATTGTAAACACCCACCCTAGACATTTACCGGGAGAACACTGGTTAGCGCTCACCGTTGAAAAAAATGGTCGAGCCACATTTTTTGACTCGTTCGGCCTCAGCCCTGACTTTGATTACTACCCTAAAAGCATCCTGCAATATCTGGAGAATCTCCCAGATGTTAAAAACATTCTGTATCACAACAAGCAGCTTCAGCACGAGTTATCCGACGTATGCGGACAACACTGCGTGTATTATCTGTATAACAGAGCCAGTGGGAAGTCGTACCGGGACGTGGTGTCTTTATACTCCGAAAATACTATCGCGAACGATGATTTGGTTTCTGATTTTGTGAAAAGATATCGTTATTGCCTTAAGAAAAGCTGCAATACCTCCTGTAACCAGCTAGCAGGGCCTCTGCATGAGTTTAAATATTGTCACGGCTTGTGTTAACCGGCGTTCCTATTTTTTTTATGTTTTTCCGTGTGAAAATGTAACCTCCGTCTTAGAACGCTCTCCCGATCATACCTTTAAAGTTTTATTGCGTTTGGAAAATTTAAACCCCCGTTTTTTAAATGTAGAAAGAAGCCTTGACCTTTGACCTTTGATTTTTGTATGTGTTTTTTTCGCCTGAAAACGGGGTGGATGTGTGAGAGCGGCCTTCCGATCATACCTTTAAAGTTTTAACGCGTTTGCATAATGTAAACCCCCGTTTTTAACGTAGAAAGAAGCTTGACCTTTGACCTTTGATTTTTTGTATGTGTTTTTTTTCGCCTGAAAACGGGGTGGATGTGTGAGAGCGGCCTTCCGATCATACCTTTAAAGTTTTAACGCGTTTGCATAATGTAAACCTCCGTTTTTAAACGTAGAAAGAAGCTTTGACCTTTGACCTTTGATTTTTTGTATGTGTTTTTTTTTGCCTCAAAAACGGGGTGGATGTGTGAGAGCGGCCTTCCGATCATACCTTTAAAGTTTTAACGCGTTTGCATAATGTAAGCCTCCGTTTTTAAACGTAGAAAGAAGCTTTGACCTTGACCTTTGATTTTTTGTATGTGTTTTTTTTCGCCTGAAAACGGGGTGGATGTGTGAGAGCGGCCTTCCGAACATACCTTTAAAGTTTTAACGCGTTTGCATAATGTAAACCCCGTTTTTAAACGTAGAAAGAAGCTTTGACCTTTGACCTTTGATTTTTTTTATGTGTTTTTTTTCGCCTGAAAACGGGGGTGGATGTGTGAGAGCGGCCTTCCGAACATACCTTTAAAGTTTTATCGCGTTTGCACGCTTTAAAACATTGTTATTAAGTACAGAAAGAAGTGTTAATCTTTGATCCTAAATTTTTTTTATGTTTTTTTTCGCCTGGAAAACGGGGGTGGATGTGTGAGAGCGGCCTTCCGATCATACCTTTAAAGTTTTATCGCGTTTGCATGATGTAAACCCCCGTTTTAAACGTAGAAAGAAGCTTTGACCTTGACCTTTGATTTTTTTTTATGTGTTTTTTGTGAAAAATGTTCCGAATGTGTAGAAAATGCACCCCCGATCATACCTTTAATGTTTTTGCATCGTTGTTATTAAGTAGAGAAGTGTTGAAAGTTGTTTTTTAAACCGTATACCGAATAAAAGTGATGAAGGCCGGAGATGAGTTTCAGTCTGTGTTTTATTAGTAACAATATACAAAAACGTGACTGACTGCGATGTATTTTAAAGAATCTTGATCATAATATCCAGTCAGTTTTTAATTCGATACCCTCCTTTTATGGTGAGAAACCTTCCCAGCGTTGGAAGTCTTTTTTTTTCTTAAGTTTCTTCCTGGCCGGCGAATCGGTTAAAAGAAGGGATTCATCCGGCGAGCTGCTCCGGCCTTTTTTAAGCTTCTGAAGCTGCTCGCGGGCTTGCGGGTTTGATACGCACGCCACCGGGATGTTCCGCTCCTGTAAAATATTGAGGAACTTCACCCAGCCTGTAGGAGGGCTTGATTTCTTGAACGAGGATCCGAGATGTTTCATAAGATCTATGGCGTGAGACCCCCTCACGACTTTCCCCTTGTAAATAAATTCCCCCGACGGACTCCAGCGCGTATCACCCTTCGATAATTTCCTCATAATATATTCAGCGTTTCTACGCTCTCTGGAGGGGATATTCTTCAGGACCTCTGTGACAGTCTCATCCTCCTCCTCCTCCTCCTCCACCCCCTCCTCCTCAGGTTGCTTAGCGACGCGAGTCTCTTGCGGGGGTGAAACGCGTGATTCGAGTTCCCCCTGCTTGATCAGGGTTAAATAGCGCTGCAGCAGAGCCTCATACTTTTTAATTTTTTCATAAGGAGAGTGAGTACGTTCTTCCAGTATACCTCGCATTCGCGAGTCTAAATCATTTTCCGCCGTTTGTCTGATGTTATTTCCGCTCGGCGGAACGGAATGACTGAGTTGAAGCATCTGCTGTGGAGTGAGTAAAAACATCTTTTGCGCCGCTTTGAACGCCATTATCCTCTGGGTACTATTAGACTCGTTATAACGGGCAGGGCCGCGGCGAGCAGAGGCAGGAGAAAGCCGCCCGTCTGAATCAGCGCTCCCCGCTTCTTTTTATAACTGGTTTTTCTGTCGGCCAGAAGACGTAAAACTCTTTTTCGTTTTTTCAAGGCCCGGAATTGAGAGTCGCTCAAGGCGATATTCCCCTTTAATATATTCAAAGCGATCTCGGATAAAGTTTTCAGAAGCTCCGCCCTGCAGGTCTTCAGGCTGTGGTGACGCTCCCTCGCCCCGGCTCTGATTAGCGCTTTAAGAGCGGGGGCGTTCCTTTTTAAAAGAGAGCTCATATCCGTTTATCTTTCTGTAAATAAACTGTGGGCCACTCGTGCGGGAGTAATCCCGATCTCAGTCTGAACTGATCTGGACACTCCTGCGTGCAATCCAGTAATAAATACCCGTAAGGTACGCTCGTAGCATCATCAAGTGCCTCCAAAAAAAATTGTTTTCTGCCGGGAAACATTTGCTGAGCCAGAATGTTCATCTGTAACTTGTCTCTGGGATTTTTAAACAGCACCATATAATTACAATTCAAACTGATGGTTCGACTGTATTTCCCTTTATGAAACACGTTCTGTGTGATCATGATGACGCTCATATTCCGGTGATGTCTGTACTGGGTGAAAATTCTTACAACTTCAGGATGATCCGTTGCTTGAAAGATGAGATCGTCCAAAATAACCAGATGGCTCTGACCTTCAGGGAAAAGGCTGTCGTCCAGAAATGAGTCAGGGAGTCCTCTTACAAATTTAATATTTTTATTCTTCAGTTCAGAATACAGAGGTTGTTCAGACGTATACAGCCATACAATGTTGTCAGGCACATGTCTCATAGCGTGGCTACAATTTTCCAGCAATGTTTTCACAAACACAGTCTTTCCCGAACCACTCGGTCCAACGATGAGACAGGAGAATGGGAGCTGAAGTCTGGGGTCAATCTCCACCGTATTTCCAGAGTGAGACATGTTTCAAAATCCGAACGGTTCGGTTTCCCCGTCCTTTAAAAGACGCCGCTTGTCATACACCACCCTGAAGGATTTTTGAAATGACACGTTTGTCAAACTGAAACTGCTTTATGACGTTTAATTCCCTGCTGCGGCGTTATGATAGATGCAGCGAGGGCGGGATCTTTTATATAACCCTCGACCAGATCTTTGACGCTGTCAAAGTTTATTTTCTGACAGCTTTCGTGGGTTTGAGTGATCCCCTTCACACGCATGACCGTTTTACCTCGTGCGGTTTTATATGTGTAACTTTTAGGTCCCGCCGCTGCAAACTCTGTGATGACGTCGCCGTTCAACTCGTCGGTGAGCTGCCCCAGATAATTACCGGTAGGCAGCGGGGTTTCACCCCGCCTACAAACGTAAATCAGGCTATCGGTATCATAATACAGAATCCTGTCAGGATTTGCCACAGCCTCCATAAAACCGTACAAGGTCAAACGCGCGTACGCCGTTGTAAACGCCGCGATGAAAATATTGACGGTTTTACCCGGTCGGCTGACGTGCCGCGGGCCGTACCTCCATTGAACCATAGCCGCCTGACTGCTGAGGAATGTTAGATATGTGACCTCGTACTCTTCAGAAAACAGATACCTGAACAGATCGTCAGCATTTTTAACGAGCGCGGTCTGCGTCAGATTTGCCCTCTGGGCGAATTTCCCCCAGAAGGAGTTGAGGCAGATCTTAGCCATCTGACGTTTTGCCGGATTGTGACTGATTTTTTCTGGGTCTAAACGAATCTTCTGATTCAGCCAGTAGTCCGTGATGTATTTTTCTCTGCTCTCGGAGTCTTTATCAAATTCGGGAGGGAAACCAGAGGCTTCCTGCTTGTGTTTTAAGAAGGTGTTTATGTACCCCTCAAAGATTTTATCACTTTTTTCCTCAAAATGCCAGACTTCAAAAATCTTAGCTACAGCATAGCCTGTATCCAGAGCTTTGTGGAATTCCGGGGTCGTCCAAGTCCCAGACAGAGCTCTCTGCTGCTGACTGTGTGTGCACGCTGCAGCTTGATTATTTTCATCAGCGCAGGTGCGACACAGAGTAAACACCAGTTTACCGTGAGGAGTTCTGTGTGGGAGGACGGGGAATTTTAGCCCCTGGGGCGGGTACACGATGGCTTTGATGAGCCCGAAATAAGTCCTGGGGTCTCTGAAATTTCTCTCTATAATTTCCGGATGCCCCGTGGGATATGTGAAATTTACGTTAACGTAAGGATACAGCGAGGTCACGTCGACGTAATAGACCGTCTCATCTTGCTCAGCCGTGTACCTCAGACGGGCCGCGCAAGTCCGACCGCCGTATAAAGCGTCGCGAGGTTCGAGGGGCGGCGGGTAACCCCCTGCGGGCGAGGAAACACCGAACGCTCTCATCCCTCAGCCTCATTTCAAGCCATTGATGCTCCCAAATTACGTTGAGGGTGACGCCCGGCATAGCCCGCAGAAAGGCTATTTTTTTCTGACACGCTGCGTGGAGCTCTCCAAATGAGGTGTTTGTGAGAGGGTTTATTTCATGCTGTGTAAAACACCTTGCACACCCGTGGTAAAAACATCCGAGAAACTCCCACACTTTTATCCGGCCGTCAATCTGAGCATACCCATCAACATAATAACCTCCTATTTTTTTCTCGCCCCTGTTTAGAGCATGATCGATGATAATGTTTTGCGTCTCAGCAACCCATTCTAACCATTGCACGGCCACGTCCGAATATTTTTTATGCCTCGTTCTATAATTGTCGGCGGAGGGGATCGCCAGCGTTTTTGGAGCAAGAAAGTTAGTTTGGAAGACTTTCATACACGCCGAGGCGATTGTAACGCAGGTAAAAGGATCCACGAGTGTTTCAGCGATGAATTCAGACATAAATTTGGAGCAGGCTGCAGCCAAGATTTTTGTGTCGTTATCACAATACATAACGGCCTCGGCTTTAAAATCGAAAATTGCGTTTTTTTTTCCGCACGTACCACGCGTTAAATTCCTCTCTTTCTCCCTCTGACATATTTGCGACCCCGTAAGCCGCTGAGTCCGGGTACGGACCGACATAGTTCAGATTTTTTTCTGAACTGAACAGGTGCGGAAAGTAACCTTTGCGGATGATTTCGTCTTTCAGCCGGATCCCCAGGGCTTTAGGCATCTGAGATAAGCGCATTGTAAGGAAAGATAACGAATCTATATATTTCTGTTTAAAGGCGGCGTCTGTCATGAGTAATAGTTTACTCCCGGTCATAATCACAGCGGGGGTTACGCCCTGCTGGACTAAATACTTTAGAAGCAAATAGCCGTCAAAACCTTTTGAGTTGTGAGCGATGAACACGTATTCTTTGAATTTTCTCGTTCTAAAATGTTTAAAGAAGCGGGCTACGCAGTCTGTCCCCCATGCGCTCCAAAATCACCCGTCTTTGTTACAGCGCTGACGTAAAACGGTACGTGTTCCCCGTTATTATCGACATACGTTTCAAAATCATAAAAAACATATTCTCTGAATGCGTCTCTTCAGCTTTGAGCGGGGTCATATAGCAGAGGTGACCCTCGCTCGGCTCCTGGAGAGCCTCGCCGCATATATGACACCTCTTCTGCTTACACACGTGCGGAGCGCTGTTTTTAGAAAACGCTATGTAATACTCACGTTTACATCGAGAGCATTTTTTTTCTGTTATCACACACATTAACGAACTTACCGGCGGAAAGGACGATACTTCGGCTGTTTATGCAGGCTGTAACAGGTGGGAGAGCGACACTCCTTGTTACATTCGCTGCAGAATACAGGGTTATTTTTCTCATAACACTGCGTGGATTCACAAATTTTACAATATGACGGACAATTATGGGAGGCGTGGTTATTGTACCCCTCAAAGCAAAACTTACATACATATTTCACTCCCAAAAATCTCTTTAAATCGATGATTCCGTAAAAATGATTATTAAACAGAAAACGAAAAGAGTTTTCTGCTGCGCCGGTATTCCTGTCTGGAATTTTGTCAGCTTTCTCTCCCCTTCGGCTCTGAAAAACACCACAATTTTACAACCCAGAGCGTTTTCAAATTTTCCCACCTGCTCTAAAGATACCGGCGTAGCTTCCGTTAATCCGACGCTATTTTGTAACGCCAGTCCGCGCTGCTCCGCCTCGTGCGTACTCAGATGAGGATTCAATAACTGAACGAGGTTTATCGCGAAACATAAACTGTTGTCAGGATTATACACGATATTAAGGCATTTGGATTTTTTCCTCAGAACCTCGTGATGGAGGAGGTCATCTATTCTGCGCTTCCCCGCGCCGTTCTGGTTGCGGATGACTTGAACCACTAATTCCAGAGACTCGTCGGCTAAAACGTTGGAATTTGATTGTATCAATCGTTCTAACAGATTTTGGAAGCCCGTCACATCGCCAGCGTCGTTATATGAGCTGATCAAAGCGGCCTCGTTGTAGACTGAGTCCCCACGAATCTCCATTTGGATAAAGTCCCCGGCCCTGGCGTGTGTTAAAGCCTTTTCGACCGAGTTATGAAGAGCCCCAACGACGTTACGGTAAAATTCCGCGTAGTCGGGAATTTCGTCGGCGCGCTGGAAATTGAGAGGCAGCCTGATTTCGATATTGTTAAAAGCAGGTCTCCTGATGACGTTAGCAGCCCCACCGCCCGTCATGGGAGAGTGTCGGCTGGACCCCGGTCGTGCATCATCCCCGTCTTCCATCAAAACAGAGATCGCCGCGTTTATCGGGGTTAAACGAGCTCTGTTTAAAATCTCTTCTCCGCGCGCATTGCGCGGGGAGGGACTTCTTAAAGGTGAAAAAGCGCGAGCGTCGTTAGGCGTTTGATTTAATTCATCCACCGCGGATTGGACGTGAGGATTAACTTCACACGCGAGGAGGTTTACGGCGTTATTTAACGGAGTCAGACGTACCTGGTTCAACGCCGCGGGACCGGACTCGTCTGGAGGTGAGGTGTGCGGGGGGTCAGAGGGCTCTTCAGTATCAGACTGGACCGTCGAATTTATAGCGTTAATCGCAGAAATGATGTAGGGGTTAATTTCTTCCGATTCTCGTTCAGCCGCTAAATTGTTAAGAGCCTCATTTAACGGTGTTAAACGAACACGGCTTAAAAGTCTCTCTCCGGACTCGATGTTATTTTGAGGCGGCGAATTTAACGCCTCGGGTAATGGACCATCTGCTCCAGGAGCGCTCCCCGCTGAGTCGATTATTGAAGCGTTTAAATCCAATACACGTCCGAAGTTATTTTCCCGATGTGAATTCTCTCCTTCCATCTTTTAAAATCTGTAGCAGGAAGAATCTACCTCAAGAAATTCAGTTAATATACCTCTTCAAAATGAATTCTCCCGTTCCATCGGAATAAGAGAAAAAATAAAAAATAAAAACAGACTACACATTTTCAAGAAAGTTGCGTGATGAGGTTAATCCCAGCTCAGAATATCTTCGAGCCTTGCGTCTCTGTGGAAAATAGACGGTCTCCCTCCACCGCGTGCTGAAAAAAGAGAAAATCGTTAGTTATTAAATATTTAAAATAAATAAATACATAAACTCCGACTCCTTACCGTGTACATCCGCGGATCGTTTTACGGGTCTCTCCCACTGACCCGCTTCTCCATGGGCTGTGACAGAAAAAATCGGGTTATTCCAGAGTTTTAATCGTGATTTAATCTCGATCGCTGTACTTACATCTGCGTGGTGAAGTCGGGGCTTCCAGCCTTCGAACTTCTTCAGGGGGCTCTGACTTGATTTCTAGAATTAACATAAATAAATGAATACAAAGCATCACCCTCGCAAGCGGATATTCTGTACTATTTCAAATATATTACCGAGGACGGGTCCGAACGCGCTCTGGACCGTCTGCGTGGTTTTGTCTAAAAAAAAATAAAAAAAACAGTTTCAGACGGCGTGCATCATTTAAAAACACTCATTTCTATCAAAACAGATTACTTAAATCACTTACCCTGAAAGCTGATGCGGTTTTCGCACTCTGCTCGAAGACAAGAAAACTTAATTAAACAACATGGTTTTCCAGGATTTTTTCCGCAAATTTATTCTATTTTATACCCATAGCTGGGGGTCCAGGCATCTTCACTCTTCACCGGTCGTAGTGGAAATGCTCGCTGACTCGTTCCCAGGGACGTAAGTGATAAGGAGCATTGTTTATTGTTCGGGCTCGGGGCAGCATCTCCGCTCAGCGGGTGTCCCGCGCCCCATGATCGATCGGCTAATATCTTAAAAGAAAACATCATCTGGCGTGAGTGATAAGGAGCATTGTTTATTGTTCTTCGGGTTCATCACCTCGGGGCAGCATCTCCGCTCAGCGGGTGTCCCGCCACACACACACACACACACACACACACACACACACACACACACACACACACACACACACGCACACACACACGCACTCACACAGACACAGCGTCTGCAACAGGTTTTACAGCCGTGGGGTCATGTTTCCGCGAGCGGCTCTATGCGTGGGTATTTGACCGTCTTGCTGCAAAGACTTACAGCCGAGAGAGACGGGTATTTGTTCCCCTTCTTTAATTTACGAATTAAAAAACAGAAAAGGAAACGTAATAATTTAAGAATTAAAGATATTAAAGGGTCATTAAATAATAGACAGTGATTTATGTTTAATTATTTCAGAATTAGTTAATTCTTTAATACATTAAAAAGATCTAGGTATTTTTAATCGTTCTTTAATTCATGAAATAAAATGACATTAAAATATTAGACCCTGGGTGGGAGGGGAGGTATGGCTTGGAGGCGGTGCTTGGCCGGGGTTAGGGGAGGAGCTTGGGGGTGGGGCTAGGGGAGGAGCCAGGGGCGGAACTAGGGGAGGAGCTGGGGGCGGGGCTTAGGGGCGGGGCATACTGACGTCATCGACTCTGATTGGATGTGACGTCATAAGGGGCGGGGGCTCGGAGGCGGGATCAGGGGCGGGGCTTAGGGGCGGGGCATAATGACGTCATCGATTATGATTGGCTGTGACGTCATAAGGGGCGGGGCTTGGAGGCGGGACTAGGGGAGGGGCTTAGGGGCGGGACATAGTGACGTCATCGATTCTGATTGGCTATGACGTCATAGAGGGGGCGGGGCTTAGTGACGTGGCCGATTTTGATTGGCAGCTGTCACTTTTTTGACGAAAGGTGGGTCAGTTTTCTCTCTGACCCCTACCTGTGGAATACATGCCTGCATGGACTTCTAATCAAATGCATCTTGAACTTTTTGTTATTGACCAAATACTTATTTTCCACCATATTTTACAAATAAATTCTTTAAAAATCCTACAATGTGATTTCCTGGATTTTTTTTTCTCATTTTGTCTCTCATAGTTGAAGTGTACCTATAATGAAAATTACAGACCTCTCTCATCTTTCTAAGTAGGAGAACTTGCACAGTCACAATCAAATACTTTTTTACCCCACTGTATGTTGTTTTGATTTTGTGTTTTCCATTTCTTCACCTTTGTAAAACTTTGTAAAAACCCTGGAACTGTTAGAATGGCCTCAGCAGTATGTCACCCCTCTGAGTCTGATCTGCTTGAGGTTTCTTCCTCAATATCAGAAGGTGTTTTTCCATACCATGGGTCACCTGTGTGCTTGCTCCAGAGGCTGATAAGGTTAGACCTTGTGTGAAGCACCTTGAGGCAGCTTTGTTGTGATTTGTTGCTTGTATATAAAATTAGATAAATTGAAATTGAAAATTTGGGTTTTAAATGTTGTTATTGTGGTTTAACAGTGTTATTAGTGTTATTGATTAAATGAGGCCTGCCCACCAGCTTACACATTTAGTTACATCCCTTGTGATGCGAAGCAAGGTGGGGGTATTGCTCTTACAGTGAGGAAAATAAGTATTTGAACACCCTGTGATTTTGCAAGTTCTCCCACTTAGAAATCATGGAGGGGTCTGAAATTTTCATCTTAGGTGCATGTCCACTATGAGAGACATAATCTAAAAAAAAAAAATCCGGAAATCACAATGTATGATTTTTTTTTTTTTTTTTTTTTTTTTTTTATAATTTATTTGTATGTTACTGCTGCAAATAAGTATTTCACCACCTCTGAAAATCAATGTTAATATTTGGTACAGTAGCCTTTGTTTGCAATTACAGAGGTCAAATGTTTCCTGTAGTTTATCACCAGGTTTTCATACACTGCAGCAGGGATTTTGGTCCACTCCTCCATACAGATCTTCTCCAAATTTTTCAGGTTTGGAGTTTCAGCTCCCTCCAAACATTATCTATTGAGTTCAGGTCTGGAGACGGGCCAGGCCACTTCAGGACCTTGAAATGCTTCTTACGGAGCCCCCCGCAGAGGATGATGTTTCCACCCCCATTCTTCACGGTTGGGATGGTTTTCTTGGGGTTGTTCTCATCCTCTAAACATGTTAAGTGGAGTTGGCAAAAAAGCTCTATTCTGGTCTCATCTGACCACATGACCTTCTCCCATGCCTCCTCTGGATCATCCAGATGGTCACTGGTGAACTTCAAATGAGCCTGGACATGTGCTGGCTTGAGCAGGGGGACCTTGCTGCCCTGCAGGATTTTAATCCATGACAGCATTATGTGTTACTAATGTAATCTTTGTGACTGTGATCCCAGCTCTCTTCAGGTCATTGACCAGGTCCTCGTGTAGTTCTGAGCTTTCTCAGAATCATCCTTACCCCACAAAGTGAGATCCTGCATGGAATCCCAGAGCGAGGGAGATTGACAGTCATCTTGTGTTTCTTCCACTTTCTAATAAATAATCATAACAGTTGTTGTCTTTTACCAAGCTGCTTGCCTGTTGTCCTGTAGTCCATCCCAGCCTTGTGCAGGTCTACAGTTTTGTCCCTGGTGTCCTTAGACAGCTCTTTGGTCTTGGCTATGGTGGACAGGTTGGAGTGTGATTGATTGAGTGTGTGAACAGGTGTCTTTTATACAGGTAACAAGTTCAAACAGGTGCAATTAATACAGGTAAAGAGTGCAGAATAAGAGGGCTTCTTAAAGAAAAATGAACAGGTCTGTGTGAGCCAGAGTTCTTGCTGGTTGTAGGGGATCAAATACTTATTTACAGCAGGAACATACAAATAAATTATTTAAAAAATCATACATTGTGATTTCCGGATTTTTTTAAATATTTTTTTTAAGATTATGTCTCACACAGTGGACATGTACCTAAGATGAACATTTCGGACCCCTCCATGATTCCTAAGTGGGAGAACTTGCAAAATCGCAGGATGTTCAAATACTTATTTTCCTCACTGTATCTATAAATGTAGGTTTAGTTTATTTGCTATTGGGGGTCATACATATAATTCGTTTGAACATGTGATTCTCCACTCTGACCACGATGCTATGTATTGCCAAGGTAACAAGAATAAAAATCAGCCATATAACTTTGTCACTGTATATAGGCCCCCTGGCCCATACTCTGAATTCTTAGCTGATTTTGGTGAGTTTATCTCTAACTTGTCAACTACTGCAGATAACATTCTGATTATTGGTGACTTCAACATTCAGATAAATAAGACTTCTGATCCCCTCTCCAAATCATTGATGGAAATTATGGATGTGTTCAGCAATACATTCAGGATTCAACCCACATTAGTGGAAATACCCTGGATTTGGTTCTCGCACGTGGTATTGCTGTAACAAATATTGACATCATGTCTCTTGCATCAGTGGCTTCTGATCACTCACTTATTTACAATTTTCACAGGTTTATTTACAGGTTTACAGTTTTGCTGCCATGTTTAGTGGAACAACAACTGTATTTATCATTGCGGTGACACATCAACTCCTCAACTACTACTGAACTCGAAGCTCGACTGCCTGATATCTTAGCCTCATGGTTGGAAAATGCCCAATCACTCGACAGTCTTGTGGACAGTTTAAACTCAGCAATTAAATCTACAATTGATATGATTGCACCACCTATATTAAAACCACACCCCCCCAAAAAAATCCCAGTCACTTTGGTTCAGTGAGTACTTGCATGACCTCAAGCATAAGACCAGAGGTCAAGAATGAAAATGACGTATTTCAAAATAATGAGTATTCCACCTCACGTGGCGCGATGCTATCTTAGACTATAAGCATGCACTACTGGCTACAAAGTGAGCCCATTTCTCTGATTTGATCAACAAAAACAAACATAACTCAAAGTTCTTGTTTGACACGGTGGCAAAACTTATTCATGGACAACCACCTGTAGTTCACTCTCCTTTTACAGCACAAGATTTCCTGGATTACTTTGAGAAGAGACAATAGTTCACATTATTTATGTCACCCATTAGAAGGAATGGACAAATATCCAGTACAGATATTTGTCCATTATGGATATACAGTGAGATGAGCAGGGGTGGTGGCCAAGTGGTTAATGCGCTTGGTTTCAGTTCAGAAGGTTCCGGGTTCAAATCCCACCCCTGCCACATTTCTCTATGTAATGTGGAGTTGCTTCAGGAAGGGCATCCGGTGTAAAACTTGTGCCAATTCAACATGCAGATCCACCTTGGATTTGCTGTGGCGACCCCGAGTGCAAACAAGGGAGCAGCCGAAGGGACTTACTATGGATATACAGTGAGGAAAATAAGTATTTTGCAAGTTCTCCCACTTAGAAATCATGGAGGTGCATGTCCACTGTGAGAGACATAATCTAAAAAAAAAAAAAATCCGGATATCAAATAAAATCAATTTTATTTACATAGCGCCAAATCACAACAAACAGTTGCCCCAAGGCGCTTTATATTGCAAGGCAAAGCCATACAATAATTATGGAAAAACCCCAACTGTCAAAACGACCCCCTGTGAGCAAGCACTTGGCGACAGTGGGAAGGAAAAACTCCCTTTTAACAGGAAGAAACCTCCAGCAGAACCAGGCTCAGGGAGGGGCAGTCTTCTGCTGGGACTGGTTGGGGCTGAGGGAGAGAACCAGGAAAAAGACATGCTGTGGAGGGGAGCAGAGATCAGTCACTAATGATTAAATGCAGAGTGGTGCATACAGAGCAAAAAGAGAAAGAAACACTCAGTGCATCATGGGAACCCCCCAGCAGTCTAAGTCTATAGCAGCATAACTAAGGGATGGTTCAGGGTCACCTGATCCAGCCCTAACTATAAGCTTTAGCAAAAAGGAAAGTTTTAAGCCTAATCTTAAAAGTAGAGAGGGTGTCTGTCTCCCTGATCCGAATTGGGAGCTGGTTCCAGAGGAGAGGAGCCTGAAAGCTGAAGGCTCTGCCTCCCATTCTACTCTTACAAACCCTAGGAACTACAAGTAAGCCTGCAGTCTGAGAGCGAAGCGCTCTATTGGGGTGATATGGTACTATAAGGTCCCTAAGATAAAATGGGACCTGATTATTCAAAACCTTATAAGTAAGAAGAAGAATTTTAAATTCTATTCTAGAATTAACAGGAAGCCAATGAAGAGAGGCCAATATGGTCAACAGTATCAAAAGCAGCACTGAGGTCTAACAGAACAAGCACAGAGATGAGTCCACTGTCTGAGGCCATAAGAAGATCATTTGTAACCTTCACTAAAGCTGTTTCTGTACTATGATGAATTGTAAACCCTGACTGAAACTCTTCAAATAGACCATTCCTCTGCAGATGATCAGTTAGCTGTTTTACAACTACCCTTTCAAGAATTTTTGAGAGAAAAGGAAGGTTGGAGATTGGCCTATAATTAGCTAAGATAGCTGGGTCAAGTGATGGCTTTTTAAGTAATGGTTTAATTACTGCCACCTTAAAAGCCTGTTGTACATAGCCAACTAATAAAGACAAATTGAAATCACAATGTATGATTTTTCTAAAATAATTTATTTGTATGTTACTGCTGCAAATAAGTACTTGAACACCTGAATTTATTTACATAAGTATTTGAACACGAGTTTGAGCTCCCTCCAAAGATTTTCTATTGGGTTTAGGTCTGGAGACTGGCTAGGCCACTCCAGAACCTTGATATGCTTCTTATGGAGCCCCTCCTTGGTTATCCTGGCTGTGTGCTTCGGGTCATTGTCATGTTGGAAGACCCCTCCAAGACCCATCTTCAATGCTCTAACTGGGGGAAGGAGGTTGTTCCCCAAAATCTCGCAATACATGGCCCCAGTCATCCTCTCCTTAATACAGTGCAGTCGTCCTGTCCCATGTGCAGAAAAACACCCCCACAGCATGATGCTTCCACCCCCATGCTTCACAGTAGTGATGATGTTTTTGGGATGGTATTCAGCATTCTTCTTCCTCCAAACACATCGAGTGGAATTAAGACCAAAAAGTTCTATTTTGGTCTCATCTGACCACATATCTTTCTCCCATGACTCCTCTGGATCATCCAAATGGTCATGGACAAACTTAAGATGGGCCTGGACGTGTGCTGATTTAAGCAGGGGAACCTTCCGTGCCATGCATGATTTTAACCCATGACGTCTTAGTGTATTACCCACAGTAACCTTGGAAACAGTGGTGCCAGCTCTCTTAGGTCATTGACCTGAAGAGAGCTGGCATCATACATTGAATCATACACTGTGATTTCTGGATTTTTTTTTTTTTTTTTTTTAAGATTATTTCTCTCACAGTGGACATGCACCTAAGAAGAAAATTTCAGACCCCTCCGTGATTTCTAAGTGGGAGAACTTCCAAATTGCAGGATGTTCAAATACTTATTTTCCTCACTGTAACTCTTCACCAAACTAACTACATTCCTTGAACTATAAAACACAACAAATCTATAACACTAACAATGCTCCTAAACTAACATGTACTGCAATAATAATGAAAAACAAACAAACCCCGAATTCCCATAATGCATTGCTGCAATGCATTATGATCGACAGTGTATCTGCTTTAAAAGACTTACTTTTTTAATTGAAAAGACACTTATTTATGGAGATAAATTTGTCTCATTAATACCTGCAAATGCACAGAGGGTGATCTACAAATAGTCCTTGATTTGCACGTGTTGTCCACAAACCCAAATTTCCAATTTATAAGTTGTGTGTTCATTTTTACAGATAGATGTGTATTTCATAAATACATAATTTTTTTCCATTTGTTAAAAAATGCATTTGCAGAACTGAAAATTCTGTTTGTGAAGTGTGACTCAGCATGTTAGCTGCGTTTCACACTCCCATCCAGTAGATGGCAGTGTTCTGTGCATTTTGAAGGGGGGGGAGTTAAAACACGAGCCTGATTTCCCATAATGCCTTTTGGCACTTGTGTTGGTTTAACGCTCAAGCCTTCTTTATTCTTTCTTGTTCATTACTTTAAAAGTGTGTTTTTTTTTTTATTTGTTTATTTATTTTTTTTTTTTGACTTTGTAAAATGACAAAGTTGCTGTTAATGTGTTGATAAACTGTCCAGAATTAGTCAGTTTGTAAATGAAACCATGAGTGAATGTGCCTTGCGTTTGACCTACACTACCACCGTGAAAGGTAAGTGATGTCTTTGCAGCAGCCGACAGGGTGTTTAAATACACAAGTGCTGCATTGAATTTACTTAGAAGCCTCTGTGGTGCTAAAAGTCACTGACAGTGTGCCAAGTCAATACTGAAAGTTAGTAGTTAGCTGTAACTTCTGCTGATTTTTTTAGGAGTTTATTGGTTTAGCATTATAAAAGTAAACTTTTCAGTTACCGGATTAGTGGTTATCGAAGCTAACTTTTTGGTTAGCTGTGCCCACCACTGTACATAATGTAATTGTAAATATGTTAAATATACATGGATGACACAAGAAAGTGAAAACACTTTTTTCCGTTGTGGTCCATTTAAAAATCAAATGATAAAATAGAACTAAAAATAAAATAAT
The DNA here is from genome assembly GCF_902500255.1 of Thalassophryne amazonica. Classification (NCBI taxonomy): domain Eukaryota; kingdom Metazoa; phylum Chordata; class Actinopteri; order Batrachoidiformes; family Batrachoididae; genus Thalassophryne; species Thalassophryne amazonica. The sequence goes on from NC_047122.1 coordinate 9,188,703, forward strand.
AATGATAGTCATAATAATGAGAATGATAATAATAGTGTGTTTATGATAACAACCTAAGCAATTTGTAAATGCATTAAGGCAGTAAATTATCATTAAAAAAATTACATAATTTCCAGGAAATAAAAGGCTTGAGTTCCTCTTCTTAAAACTGATAAGGTCTAAGGTCTCAGTTTCTAAAAACATTCTGGACTCATGCCATTCCAACTCATTATAGAATCTTTGCTTATTTTATTACCACCCTTGAAAAATGTCAGCTTCCTGTTTTAAAAAAAAAAACAAACTACCCAATCTTGAGCCTGTGGATCCCCACTGGCAATGTGCTAGTGTAGAAAGTAATCTTTGATGAACGTTTAACATTAAAAAAACCAAATTGTTTTCATGTATAAGTTGTAATCCTTGAGGTTATCTGATTTGTCTTTGTATATTTTATAAATTATGTTTTTTCTGCAAGAGTTCATTATTTCTTTCATTCAGTTGTTGACTTTTCATGGTATTGCAATACTCATTTTAAAAAGTGATACAATTCAACACAGACACCACGATACAGTTATCAACGATGCACAATGTATTGTACCACCCTGAGTGATGACCACAAATTTTGTCAGACATTCTGTTGACAATAGAATTTAGAACAATAGAACAAATTTATAAACTACACAAGATTCATTAACTAGGTGGAAAGACTCATTCTTCTGTCAGTCAGATGAACACTGTCTTTGTACTACAGAATTTTTCCATGTCAAAGTCGGCCCAGATGCCACTGTCCAACATCACAGTGCCAAAGCCCTCCATCTCCAGGGTGCCCAGCAGTATGGAGGGCATCAATCATGAGTTGGAGAAGGTCTTCATCAAAGACAACGGAGAGAAGGAGGAACTGAAGGTGGGATATATTTAATTTCACTTACTGATTGACAGCATTACTTCCTTGCTGTCAATAAGTATCCAACCATCTCTATATCACAGTTCACACTGACTAAAAGTATTTGGACACGTGACCATTGTTTAGTTCAAGTGTGTCGACTTCAATGGGCACATGGGCAATGCAAGCTCCATGGCCAGGCATTTTCACTGATACTGTATTTTAAATGAGTTTAAAACCTATGCATTCTGTCCAGTTTATGACCGCCTATTCTGTCTTAGAATAGATTCTTCTAAATGGTGATGGTAGATAAACTGGTCATGTGTTGTCTTCCTGCATCTATCCCAATATGAATTTGAGTGCCAGTACCAGGTATGGTACTGTCAGGTGTGATGGCGCTGCATCGTCTACACTACAGATACCATACAGTTACTGAATAGTACCCGAACAGGCCAACAACCAGTCCACTCTGTCTTCTCAAAAGCAGCTACCTATGTGCTTCAGTGAGGTGAAATGTGATTGTCCAAACACATCCCTGATGAATGCCAGAATTGACTGGGAAGAAATTAGAGGTTTGTGAACCCTCAAAACGTGAATCAGTTGCAAATCGTGAATTATACACAAACCATTAATTGCAAAACATGAATACCGAAAAAATATATCCCAAAACATGAACGCAGGTCTCTAAAAATGTGAATATCATTCATAAAATATATGTTTTTTCAGTTTAAGTAGTTTATGGATTTCAGTTTACAGATCAGTTACTGCAGGAACTATTGATCACAAACCCTATCACTGCAAAAATGATTTTTTGGGGGGGGGGGGTCACTACAGCCGGTGAGGTGGGGAGGTGATCCGAGCAGCTCTCGCTTCTGGTGTCAAGCGCTCAGCCCCGCTGGGTGTGTCCCCTTCTGGGGACAGTGTCGGGTGAGGAGTTTAAGTGGGACGGTCCACCTGTCAAACGGTAATGAAGGCATCAAACTCAGAGGATAGAAACCTCTCCCTCTGGTAAACGGCTCAGTAATCTTAAACATTGTTGAAATATAAACACTACTAGTTTCTAACCTCAGGAAGGTAGACAACAAGCTACAACCTTATTTATCTATATGAACTGTGCTCTGAGCTGGAAAAATAGAATTGACCCGAATGACCAGATGACGGAAACACGGAAGTGTCGGGCCGTCTACAAAGTGCAAAAACAAGACACCAGAAAAATATTCAATAAATTCAGATGTGGTGTCACCAAATTCACTGCACAGATCATTGGTCTCCTGCTGGTTATACTACAGCACTCAGTTTGGGAAAAATGTAAATAGCCTGCATTTATACAGCGCTTTTCCATCTGCATCAGATGCTCAAAGCGCTTTACACATCAATGCCTCACATTCAGCCCGATGTGAGGCTGCTGCCATGCAAGGTACTCACTACCCACCGGGAGCAACTAGGGGATTAAGGACCTTGCCAAAGGGCCCTTAGTGATTTTCCGGTCAGGCTGGGATTTGAACCGAGGATCGTCTGGTCTCAAGCCCAACGCTTAACCACGAGACCATCACCTCCCCTCATGGGGCATTTAACGTTTCACTTAAGATTATTGACCCATTTACAGGAGGGGGAGGTTTCTGTCCTGTCTGAGTTTGTGAGTGTCCCAACACATCCCTGATGAATGCCAGAATTGACTGGGAAGAAATTAAAGGTTTGTGAACCATAAAAACGTGAATCAATTGCAAATCGTGAACTATATGCAAACCATTAATTGCTGTCGTGCCCCCCCCCCCCCCCCCCCCCCCCCCACACACACACACAAAAAAAAATCTTTGCGGTGATCGGGTTTGTGATCAAGATTTCCTGCAGTAATTGATCTGTAAACTGAAATCCATAAACTACTTAAACTGAAAAACATATCCATATTATGACTGATATTCACATTTTGCGAGACCTGCGTTCATGTTTTGGCAGATACTTTTCAGTATTCACGTTTTGCAATTAATGGTTTGCCAATAATTCATGATTTGCAACTGATTCACGTTTTGGGGGTTAACAGGTTCCATTACCACAAACACACAATACTCACAGAACCTGTGTGTATGATGTACAACAAGTTGTTGAGTGTCCTGTGAATTTTCAAGATTTCCCAGAAAGCAGCTGGTCATTTGTACAAAGTGAAATTATAACACATATGTTTTAATTTTAAAATAATGCACTCATGCTGAAGTTTTGAACATTAACACACACAGATTCCCAAAGGGATTATGGGTAAGCTGAGCCTCCACTCACACTGATTGGTTGGTTGATTCATTCATTCTATGTAAAAACCAACACAAATTACTGTAATGTGTGTTGGTGTTTACAAATAAATGTGCTTTTGTAAAATATGTCATTTTTTCATATGTTTAAAAAAAGGCATTTGCAAAACAGAAAAGCCTGTTTAAGTTGTGATTCAGGTCGACAACCATGTAATATAAGATGGGTCAAAATGCATAGAACACTGCCATCTGGATGGCATTGGGAATGGCGCCCGGTTATATCTCACAGTTGTCGACAGTTGTGACTTTACAGTTTTTCTTTCATTCTGACCTATGGTATTAACATAATGGATCTAAATTTACACACAAAACATAAAATCAGAAAAAAATCAGAAAGTTTTTTTTTCCTGTAAAAACCACAAACATGTTTGACAATCCATTTTTATATCTTAGAATGCATATATAAATTGTAACTTTCAAAAACATATGTACAAATGTAGGAAACAACAAAGTTAGTTATATATTTACTACTTACATTAAAATGTAGGAAATGCTTCAGATATTTTTGTACAACTAAAAAACAATAAGGTGCCACTCAAAAAACAATTCCTGTCCAACAGAAGACAGAGTGAACAAGAGTGTCACTCCTCCTGTTGTCCACCTGGAGGCAGTGTTTGCATTTTAGCCTGTTTTTGATGGTGTTTTGGCAAAATGTCCTCACTAACAACCCCACATGGGGTTGGTGGTTTTGATTGGCTTAGGTCGTGCATTTTTCCACTAATGAAAAAGTCCTGTCTGTTTCACGGTTCCCCTTTTTGTTTTTTTGTTTGCAGTTTTTTGCCAGTTTCTGCTTCTTTCACCCAATTTTGTGTTATGTGTGAAGGGGCCCTAAATGTTGGCAAACGTGACCTGATCTGTGGGCATGGTGTGACTGAAACATGTTACGTCACTGAGAGAAGTACACGAAAATTGCAAACATTTGTTGCAGAGGTGTGGTGTATATTTTCCTGCTTTTTTGTCCTTTGCCAGTCACACCTATGATGTTTATCATCCATTTGGTCTGCTGTTTTTCATGGAAAGCACCTCATGTTTACTCACGAAGTAATGCTTGTTTTTGTTCATTGAAGTCTTTGGAGGTTCCTGATGGGAGGCGGGCACCCTTCCCTCCCCAGCAGCGCAGCAGCAGCACCCGGAGCATTGACACCCAGACTCCGTCAGCCCCTGGATGGTCCAGCAGTTGCTCCAGTCTGTCACCCTGCCCATCGCCATCCTGCCCGCCAGGATCCCACGACGGCAGCCCTTACTCCACAGAGGACCTGCTGTATGACCGCGATAAAGGTAAGAACAAAAAGTCTTCTGGAAGTATTTGCTAAATACATCCCCAGTTCCAATGAAGTTGGGACGTTGTGTAAAATGTAAATGAAAACGGAATGTTTACCACTGTGTTACTTCACCTTTCCTTCTAACAACACTCAGTAAGCATTTGGGAACTGAGGACACTAATTGTTGAAGCTTTGTAGGTGGAATTCTTTCCCCTTCTTGCTTGATGTACGACTTCAGTTGTTCAGCAGTCTGGGGTCCCTGTTGTCGTATTTTGCGCTTCATAATGCACCACACATTTTCAATGGGTGACAAGTCTGGACTGCAGGCAGGCCAGTCTAGTACCCGCACTTTTTTACTACGAAGCCACGCTGTTGTAACACGTGTAGAATGTGGCTTGTCATTGTCTTGCTAAAATAAGCAGTGACGTCCCTGGATGGCAGCATGTGTTGCTCCAAAACCTGGATGTACCTTTCAGCATTGATGGTGCCATCACATATGCATAATTTGTCCATGCCATGGGCACTAACACACCCCCATACCATCACAGATGCTGGCTTTTGAACTTTGCGCTGGTAACAATCTGGATGGTCTTTTTCCTCTTTTGTCCCGGGAACACGATGTCCATGATTTCCAAAAATAATTTGAAATGTGGACTCATCAGACCACAGCACACTTTTCCACTTTGCATCTGTACATTTCAAATGAGCTCTGGCCCAGAGAAGGTGGCGGCGTTTCTGGATGTTGTTGATGTATAGCTTTCACTTTGTTCCTAAGCCCCCGCAGTAAGATCCTTTTCACAATGATGTCAGGTTTTAATGCAGTGCTGACTGAGGGATCGAAGGTCACAGGCATTCTGTGTTGGTTTTTGGCCTTCCTGCTTATGTGTAGAAAGTTCTCCAGATTCTCTGAATCTTATGATTATATTATGGACTGTAGATGATGAAATCCCTAAATTCCTTGCAATTAAATGTTGAGAAGCATTGTTCTTAAACTGTTGGACTATTTTTTTTTTTTTCACGCAGTTCACAAAGTGGTGATTGTCGCCCCATCTTTGCTTATGAATGGCTGAGCATTTTGGAGATGCTCCTTTTATACCCAATCATGAATCAGGAATTCAACACTGTCATAAGCCATTACATAATAATGACTTACGACAGTGCTGAATGCCTTGACTAAGGAACTCAACAATGAACATCGAGTACTCGTATTATGTATGTATAATGTCATGTCATATGTCATAAACATGCCTCCATGTATGTACATGGAAGCATGTTTGCATACATAGGTATGGTACCACATGCGTACAGGGTATGTATTGACACCTTGTGACACATAGACATCATTCTTTTATTTGATTTGATATGATTATTTTTATCATATGGTTATTGTTTTTACTCATGTTTTTTTGACTTTTAATTATATTAGTTGTATTTTGTCACAATTTTATGTGAATTATGTCTTTTATGATGATTTTTGTTTCTGTACAGCACTTTGGCCTGTTATGGTTGTTTTAAAGTGCTAATAAATATAGTTGGTTGGTTGGTTGGTTGCTTGGATTTCAAAACCAACCACAATAAAGAAGAGCTAGTTCAAACAATGGGAACTGACCATGACATGTTGGATTCTGGATTTGAATATTTATCCAGATGAAGTGCAGAGATGAACACAGAACCTTTGTACTGTCAATAATGAAACTCAGTGGTTGGGTGAAGCCATTTATTGTCAAACAACTGTGTTTCCTCTTTTTAAATCAAAATGACAAGAGAACTACCCAAATGACCCTGATCCAAAGTTTACATACCCCTGTTGTTAATACTGTGTACTGTCCCTTTAACATCGACAGCTTGGAGTCTTTTGTGGTAGTTGTGGACGAGGCTCTCTGATGGTAAAGCTGACACTGAATATGTTTTGGATTTTATTTACATTAATGACAAAGAAATACAAACAATATGGCACTTTATGGTAAATCTGCATGGAGTAGACAGCTCTCAAAAACTGAGTGACTGTGCAAGAAGGAGAAGAGGGAGGAAAGCCACCAAGACACCTCAGACAACCCAGAAGTAGTTATGGAGTTATGTGGCTGTGATTGGAGAAATTGTGCACAGTGCAAGCTTTGCATTTTGCGTCACTACTCTTAGCTTCATAGTGGAGTAGAGCAGAGAAGGATGTTCTGTCACCAAAGCATCTCAGATGTACCTTCTGGCAATTTGTATCTAAACTTTCAGGTCTTCTTTTTAAGAAAATCCTCCTCTATACCACTTCATCATGAAGATGGATAACTGGTGATACAAAATGCAAAGCTTGCACTGTGCATAATTTCTCCAATCACAGCAACATAAGCCCATAACTTCTCCTGGGTTGTCTGGGTGTCTTGGTGGTTTTCCTCACTCTTCTTCTTCTTATACAGTCACTCAGTTTTTGAGAACTGTCTGCTCCCTCCAGATTTACCATAGAGTGCCATATTGTTTGTATTTCTTTGTAATTGATGTAAATAAAGTCCAAAACATATTCAATGTCAGCTTCACCATCAGAGAGCCTCGTCCACAACCACCACAAAAGACTCAAAGCTGTCATTGATGTTAAAGGGGCAATACACAGTATTAAGAACAGGGGTATGTAAACTTTTGATCAGGTTCATTTGGGTAGTTCTCTTGTCATTTTGATTTAAAAAGAGGAAACGCAATAAATGGCTTCGCCCAACCACTAACCATGAGTGAAAAAAAACTTTGTCATTCATATTCTCTTAAAAATGGCCAAAAAAGCAAAAATTCTTCCAGGGTATGGAAAATTTTGAGCACAACTGTACCAATCTGTGACAGTTTTAAATGACAAGTTCTTAGTTTTCGAGTTACCTTGTCTGAAAGAAAGTAGATACATTCAGTGATTCACGTACTCAAATTACTGGCATACAAGCCACGCAGGATGCATGGGAAATGAAATTAACAGAATTTTGTTGTTGAAAAATGAGATGAGGTCCAGCCCCACCACTTTGTAGCCAAATATAGTTACTGTTTTCAAGGAAGAATTGATATGCACTGCATAAATTGGCCAATGGGTAAGGCTTCCGGTGACGTCACAGATGTAGTGGCAGCAGTGTAACTGAGCTCCGCTGGACATAAGTGAAAATAAGTGTGACAACTATAATAATTCGACGCCGAAACGTTAAAAATAGCTTGCTAAAACATGAGTTCCTCCGCTGGACAAAGAAGACAGGAGAAACTTGACCCCTCGTGAGGAAAAGATAATAAGCCGAATCCGCCGAGTCCTACTAGCAAGAACTCGGCTAGTAGCAACACGGGTCTATCAGATACAACGGTACTGGAAGAACTGAGAAAACTCCGAAAAGAAAATCAAGACGGACACAGTCAAACTAAACTGGCCCTTAACCGTGTGGAAAAATCTATTTCCGACATAAAAAACCAACTGGCAGAACACGAACAACGAATGGAGGCTGGAGGAGAGAATCAGCACGGCGGAATATACGGAGATGAGCCACCACAGAGCACTGAGGTATCTGCTGCACCGTGATATTGAGCTTACAGCAAAGTGCGATGACCTCCAAAACAGGCTGAGAAGAAACAATATCAGGATCTTTCAAATCCCGGAAGATAGTGAGGGAGGGGATGCGGCTAGTTTTGTTAAGGACCTACTCCTGAAAGAGCTTAAATTACTACCAGGCTTGGACATTAAGATTGAAAGGGCACACCATTCCCTGGCGGCTAAACCTAAGGATCCAACAGCCCCTCCGAGGTCGATAATAGTGAGATTTCTGGACGCAGCGGTAAAGGACATAATCATACGGCAGGCATGGAGCCAGGGGACGGTTGTCTATCAAGGCAAACAGATCTATTTCGATCAGGATTATTCTCCCGATCTACAACAGAAACGAATGAGGGTCCACGAAGTTATTAAACAACTTAAAAAGAAGAGCATCCAGGCAAGGTGTGTGTACCCAGCGCAACTGAAAATTGAGCTGAGTACTGGAGAGAAGACGTTTGGATCACTAACGAGCGCCGCAACGCTGCTGAATTAAGGTGGACAATAAGCCTGTTTCAACTAACCTAATGGTAAGGTTAGTGGATTCACGGTAGCTATAACTAACGGACTTAAAGGAACATAACAAGCGTCACTAAGTTTTATTATTCAGATATATTTTGTTGTCACAAAATAAGGTTATATGTTAGATAGTCCAAGGCAGTTATGCTGACTATATGAGTGGAACACACTCACCTGGACCTTTTTTACAGTTTAGTGTAATATTGGTCACACTTACACTGTGTGTAGTTTTTTCCACAGAGAGGGTAGGTCACACCTCTCTGCTCCAGTACCAATGGGGATCTGACACGGTCATAGTTCAGCTATTGTGTCAGATTGATGTAGTGGAAGTTCAATTCTATGTTCTTTGTGTTTTGTTTTTCCTGACATATATAACTGATATCACTTTGTTAGGGGTTAGATACACTCTGATGTCCAAGGGTAAACAGGTAGAGAGCTATATTATGAGATTCTATAGGGATTATGACTGAGTTGAATTTCATAAGTTACAATATAAGAGGAATCAATAATCCGATCAAGAGGAAGAAAATTCTGGGACAATTAAAGAAACTACAACATTGTTCTGTTGCTCTGATACAAGAAACACACCTGACAGAGGTGGATCATCCAAAACTGAAGAGAGAATGGGTCGATCAGGTTTATAGCTCATCATGTGGGAGAGCAAAGAAGAGAGCGGTTGCCATATTGATTAATAAATCTGTGTATTATAATAATGAGAAATTCTTCCAGGATGATGAAGACCGGTACGTTATGGTGATAGGCATGATTGCAGGAATGAAAGTAACTATACTTAATGTGTATGCCCCAAATGAAGATTGTCTGCATTTTATCAAAAAGGTTTGCAGCTTTACTAGTAGATAAAAGTGAGGGGATCAGTGTACTAGTTACCGCCCAATAAGTCTACTATGTGTGGATTATAAAATCTTGACTTCTATATTGGCTACCAGAATTAAAAAAAATATTAAGAAATTAATACGCCCAGATCAAACGGGGTTCACACCAGGACGTCAAGGAACAAATAACATTAGGAGAGCTCTGAACTTGCAGACAATTGCAGGAAGGGAGAAACAACCGTCAGTGCTTCTTGGCTTAGATGCAGAGAAGGCATTTGATCGAGTTGACTGGATATTTCTGAGGCAGACACTGCTAGAAATGGGTTTTGGAAAGGAATTTGTCTCTTGTATAAAGAGCCTTGCTCCAAAGTAAGAGTCAATGGCCACTGCTCTAGTCCCCTTTGGGATTGAGCGAGGTGTGAGACAGGGGGACTCCTTATCACCCATCTTATTCGCCCTAAGTATTGAACCTCTGGCAGAGGCAATACACCAAAAAATACAAATATACACCAAATCCTATTCAAGGGATAGCAGATGGAGGGGCAATCCATAAAATAGCTCTGTTTGCGGACGACATTTTGCTCTTTATAAAAAATCCACTCCTTTCCATTCCCACGCTTATAAAATGTCTACATAAATACGGGTCAGTATCGGGATACAAAATTAATGAGACTAAGTCAAAAGCCATGATGATCTCGGGTACCTGGCCTACACAACTGAAAAACAGCGTCTCCTTTCGCTGGTCTAAACAGGGATTTAGGTATCTAGGAGTCATTATCACATCTAACCCCACTCAGTTATTTGAGGCCAATTATAGCAAATTAATTAGACAAAGAGTGATGTGACACGTTGGAGGTGCTTCCCCTGTTTTTAATTGGTAGAGACTGTAAAAATGAACCTATTGCCTAGACATCTTTTTTGTTTCAGTCCCTCCCAGAAAGGGTACCTGTTCTCACTTTAAAAATGCTAGATAAACTAATATCAACATTTATTTGGCAAAGGAAGAGTCCGAGGATAAAACTGAAATGCCTTCATCTGCCTAAGGACAGGGGAGGATTGAGTTTACCAAATCTTAAAAACTACTATTGGGCTGCACAAATAAACGCAATCGTGGCATGGCTTAGAAATGATCAGGAGACAATATGGACTCGGATAGAGCAGGATTCAATTAAGGGTGTCCCTTTATCAGTACTGCCCTTTATTGATATAAAGTCAATCAAAAAGATTAAATTAAAGAATGAATGGATAAAACACACTTTAAAAATTTGGACAACAGTTAAAAAAGTGCTTGGGGGGCTGCAGTCAATCTCAAGGGCTATGCGTATAGTAGGAAACATAGAATTCCCCCCCTCGGTGTGGGATAGTGGGTTTAGAAGATGGGCAGAAAAAGGTCTCCACACAATTAATCAACTCTTTATAGAAACAGAATTCAAATCCTTCTCCCAACTTCAAGAACAATTTGATCTCCCTTCGAACGATTTCTATAGATATCTCCAGATCAGACACTATATCACAAGCCATAAAGAAAAGGAGATGATTAGTAAAACCCCAAATGAGATGGAGTATTTTATCAGTATTACAGAGAAACACTTCCCAACAAAAAGACACAAAAGGTTGATAAATGACACTGTGCAAAACACAAATTATATCACGGAAAAATGGGAGTTGGAAATGAATATAATAATTGAAGACTCTACATGGAATGACATATGTACAGGTTGCCATAAGGGAATTAATAGCCAATTGTGGAGGGAATTTGACTGGAAAGTGAAAATCAGATACTTTTATACTCCTCTTACCATTTCTTGATTTGTAAAGAATCCTACTACAGCACTATGTTGGCGGAACTGTGGAAATATTGGAGACACCACACACATTTTTTGGGACTGTCCAGTAATAAAGGAATATTGGGACAACATTAAAAAAGAGATAGACACTATTTTAGGAATAAATGTTGTCCCAGAACCTATGTTGTTCCTGTTGGGAGCTATTCCTAGAGACCTATATAATGCAGATCAGCGATATATACTGATGATTCTTTTGCTGGTAGCAGACAAATTGATTACGGTGAACTGGAAAGATGTAAAATTGCCAACTATAGATCAATGGGTACAGAGACTGAAAAATGTTTATATAATGGAGCGAATGACTGCAAATCTCCAGCTATCCATGGACACTTTTGAGCAAAAATGGGCATGTATTTCGAGATACATGGATGTTTGACGAGAGCTATTATAAAATACTGTTCCTTTATTAACTCTTTGGAAAATCTACCTTAGCCACCACTTATAGATATTATCTACTATGCCCCTAAATCATCATATGTGCATGTAGTGTGTGTGTGTGTGTGTGTGTATGTGTGTGTATATATATATATATATATATATATATATATATATATATATATATATATATATATACACGTGGTCTGTCCATAAATTAATGGTCCTTTTTATTTTTTTTAAAAACTATATGGAGTTCATTCATATGTTTTTATGTCAGACATGCTTGAACCCTCGTGCATGCGTGAGTTTTTCCACGCCTGTCGGTGACGTCATTTGCCTGTGAGCACGCCTTGTGGAAGGAGTGGTCCCGCCCCCTCATCGGATTTTCATTGTCTGGAAATGGCGGAATGAAAAGGACTTTTTTTCCATCAGAATGTTTTCAGAAGCTGTTAGAGACTGGCACCTAGAAACCATTCGAAAAATTTATCTGGCTTTCAGTGAAAATTTTACGGGCTTCACAGAGAATAAGGACTTTAACTACAGCTTTAAGGACCCCTTTAAGGACGGTTGGTGCACCGCGCTGCGAGCTGCGACGATGCGGCACAAACCACTGGATCATTTCTAAGCTGATGGCTCTGTGGATACGAGACCGTCGTGTGCTCTTTCTCTGGTTATCACAAGACCTGGACATCAGCCATTTTCCGGCAGATTTCACTTTTAACAAGAGATTTTGTCATGGAAAGCCGTGCGGAGGCTTCGCGCGTCACGACCGATTCGCTGATGAAGCGAGACAAAGGAACACCTCCGTTTCGGAGTGTTAGAGGACAAGTTGGGACATGTCTATCTTGGCTTTCAGTGCTTACCAGTCGAGTGAGTATAAAATAACTTGTGGAGAGCTGGACATGTCCCAGCTTGTCCTCTAACACTCCGAAAAAAACTATATGGATTTGAATCACGTGCGATTACATCAGCCAACCTTGAACCCTCGTGCTCATGCGTGAGTTTTTCCACGCCTGTCGGTTGCGTCATTCGCCTGTGGGCAGGCTTTGAGTGAGCACTGGTCCACCCCTCTAGTCTTTTTTTTCATTGTTCAGGAATGGCTCAGAGACTGCCGCTTTGCTTGATCAAAATTTTTTCAAAAACTGAGAGGCACATCCGAGTGGACACCATTCGAGAAATTCAGCTGGTTTTCGGTGAAAATTTTAACGGCTGATGAGAGATTATGGAGTGTTACTGTCACTTTAAGGACTCCCCACGGAGCCGCAGGGTGCGCCGCGCCCCGAGCCGCCATCGTCTGCCTGTTTCGAGCTGAAAACTTCCAAATTTAAGCCTCTGTTGACCCAGGACATCGTGAGAGAACAGAGAAGTCTCAGAAGAGGTCGGGATCAGCAGTTTATCTGGACATTCCACTATTAAAGGAGATTTTGTAATGAAAGACGTGCAGACGGATTTGCACGTCGGCGCACAGCGCGGCGCCACAAGAAAAACACCTCCGTGTTGATAACCATTCCTAAGATTTAGGCGGATTTCGATGGCTTTTAGTCGAGTGAGTATCCGAGAAATTGTTTAACAGCTGGGCATGTTCCAACTTCTTCTGTAAGGCTTCCAACGGAGGTGTTTTGCTGTGGCGCCAGGCCATGAGCGACTGCGCGCCGACGTGCGAATCCGTCCGCACGACTTTCATTACAAAATCTCCTTTAACAGTGGAATGTCCGGATAAACTGCCGATCCCGACCTCTTCTGAAACTTCTCTGTTCTCTCACGACATCCTGGGTCAACAGAGGCTTAAATTTGGAAGTTTTCAGCTTGAAACAAGCTGGCGACAGCGGCTCGGAGTGCATCGTGCCCTGCGGCTCCGTGGGGAGTCCTTAAAGCGACAGTAACACTGCATAATCTCTCATCAGCCGTTAAAATTTTCACCAAAAACCAGCTGAATTTCTCGAATGGTGTCCACTTCGATGTGCCTCACAGTTTCTGAAAAAATTTTGATAAAGCAAAGCGCCAGTCACTGAGCCATTCCTGAACAATGAAAAAAAAGACGAGAGGGCTGGACCACTCCTCACTCAAAGCCTGCCCACAGGCGAATGACGCAACCGACAGGCGTGGAAAAACTCACGCATGTGCACGAGGGTTCAAGGTTGGCTGATGTAATCGCACGTGATTCAAATCCATATAGTTTTTGACAAAAATAAAAAGGACAGTTACTTTGACAGACCTCGTGTGTGTATGTGTATATATATATATATATATATATATATATAATTTTTTTAATATATATTTTAAATTTTTAGTTAATTCTCTTTCCTTTTCTTTCTTCCTTTAACTATATTTTATATGTTTATATGTATATGTGTAGATATGTTATGTCCCTTTAATTATTAATTTTTTTTTTTATCTTAGCTATATTTCATGTGTTCATATATATAGGTTATATATATATATATATATATATATATAATTTTTTTTTTTTTTTTAAGCCTTCTTATTTTGTGGGAAATGTTGTGTCAGGAAATGTTATGTTTAATGCGTTAAATAAAAAGTAAACAAAATAAATAAATTGGCCAATGGGTGGGGTGTGTGTGTGCACGCGCGTTTGCGTGCAATTTGGTCATATATTATTATTGTGGTGACTGTCCTTACTCTGTTGTTCTGATCCAAATTCTGTGTCTTGACATTTTGGTTTCAACAGGTTGCTCTTGTGTGTTCAGAGCATTATTTTTTTCTTTGTTGAGCTGGTGATTTGTGTTTCAGGCTGTGTTGGAGTGTTCCTGCAGAACTAGGCACTGACTGATCTGGAATTCTGGATGGGGGCCGATGCTAATATTAGGGAGTTAAAAAAATGATACAGATATATCTGCTGATATATACATTTAAAAAATGGCAGTGATTCTGAACACTTCATTATCAAGCCTTTATGAAATGTAATTGGGGCTCAGTGTTTTACAGTTTAAACATGAACTTTATTATAAATAACTACAAGTATAACCAACACCCTACCAGCGTACGCTGGGTGGGTTGGCTCTTATGGATGTAAAACGCCCACGCTGATTTAAAATGAATGGCAGCTGGTCGCTTTTCCTCTTGTAGGTAATGTGATCAAGGGGTGATGGGGTTCCAGCCATGCTTGACAGCATTAAAAAGATTGCACCCTCTACCAGACAAACTACATAATGACACCATTTTTCAACAGCCAAAGTATTTTTCTGCATTATTTGATAAAATAAAAGTTTTCGTGTCTGCAAAAATAACACCAATATTTTGTCATTCTGTGCTGAGTTAATGGTGAAATATTACTTCAACCTCTATCAGTGTCAGCCTCTAATGAGAAGGATCATTTTTATTCTTCCAGAGGTTTAATGCGTTAATTTCCTCCTGAGGTTTTTTTTTTTCCTCAGCAGTCAGGATGTGATGAACAATAGCTTCTTTAAAAGCATATTTTTCTTTGAGATCTTCTCTCAGGAGTTTGTCCATATTCAGGTGCACTTTTCTCTCTCTTTCTCTTTTGCTTTTCTTTCTTCTGTGAAACATTTAAAGGATTTTGAAATGGCCTAAATGCACTTCTTTTAAAGCCGTTATCTCTGTGTTCAGACACTAGAAGCAGCTCTCCGCTGCCGAAGTTCGCCTCTTCACCCAAACCCAACAACAGCTACATGTTCAAGCGGGAGCCCCCAGAGGGCTGTGAGAAGATTAAAGCCTTTGAGGAGACGAGGTAAAGCGTGCTTATACTTGTTTGTTCTGCTTCTGATGGAAAATGTGGACATCACACTGTGTTTCTGTGCCCATTTATAGCTCAAGGCAGTCCACAGCAGCATCAGTCCCACTCTTCTCTTGTCCTGACAAAAACAAGGTTAACTTCATTCCAACTGGGTCCGCGTTCTGCCCCGTCAAACTCCCTGGCTCTCTGCACCTCACGCCGGCCTTAGAGCCTGAGGAGGAGGAGGAGGAGGAGCACAGTGAGGCTGACCTCAGCTCCGAGTCCCAAGGGGCGACATCCCTGTACGGCACCCCCAGTCAGGTCTCCACGAGCACAAACACAGACGAGCCCCTGGAGGAGCCCGGCTCGCCCACAGAGACTGCAGCCCCCCTGTCAGACAGCACGGCCGTCAGCTAGACTCGCGCAGAGCTGGCCTCTGCCCCGGGATTTACTCTAGCGTGCACCAAGTACTACTAACGACTGTTCCTCTGTTCTGCCAGGCGAGCCTCCGTCTGTCTGTGCTGACCCACTTAAGCCCTCTGTCTCTGCATGACGTAGCACCAGTGTCCAGAATAACCACAGCGCCACCTTTCTCTTCTGTCCTGCATATCGTCACGCTGTTAGCAGGGAACGTCAGATTTAGCATTCACAGGTATCGAAGGGAACCGTGGAGCGCTTCACATGGAAGGGCATGTGTTTGAAACCTGTAGTATATTTCTGATTAAATTATGTGTTGTGTTATAGTTCAACAGTTACAGTATAAATAAGCTCTATACACATTTATGACTAAATACACATATATCTCTATCAGACAAAGGAATTAATTATGTTTAAAATTCAAACCCGTTACACACCCAACAGGAAAAGCCTCTGTAACGTGCAAGATTCTGTTTACACTGTCCAGGTCACATTGATAAACTGTTTCCAAAAACGCAATGAGGACTAATCTGGGTAAAGAACAGGAAGTAAAACAGGGGTCACAGTTTGTTGCAAAGCATCTGCACCCGGCCTCATTTCAGGTATTTCAGTCAGTGTCGATACTCAGGTAATTAGGAGTGAATGTTCATACAAACATGTTCACCCTAATTCATGTCTTACTGTCATTCCCACGTCTCAAATCATTCCTTTGCACTGCGTGGACCTGCAGAGTGTTCGTCTGCTGGTAACCTTAATTGATCATTTTGACCATCTAGACACACACACACGCCTGCTTGCTGTGTGCTGACTGAAGCACACTGGAAATACATGTGGATGTGCACTAATTATCAGCTGTTGAGTAAATTATGAAGGCCCATCACGTCACAGCCTGCAGGAAAAAAAAGTGCTTTTGTGTCTTATTGGCACAGATTGGACGGGTACAAATAACGGGCCTCATGTAAGAACATTTTTGTAAATGCCTCCGAAATTCTTCATACTTTTAAATTCTAATGGGATCACGCGCGTGTTCCATGTCAGATTCAGGAAACCTGTGCAGAGCACCTGGAGTGAGCTTTGTGATTCTTGTGGATTTCTTAATTGTCAGGCAAATAAAGGAATCTCTTTTCTTAAACTAATGAGGCTGTTAGGCGATATGAGTAAGGATTATATTTCATATAGGATCATGTTTAATTCGGATTGTAAGAAGGATAATGTCAGTGTAATTACAGTGTGTATTTTATTTCAGACTTTCAAGTTAAACCTTCAGTGTGATGACAATGTACCATTTCTACAACAAATCTGGGTCTCTCGTAATTTTGTTCATATCTATGAAAAAACTCAAAATACGGGAAAATTGGCGAATGTGATAACTTCCTTCACTCATACTAGCTGCTAATGAGCTGATCCTTCTGTACAAGTGCTTCTTGCATGAGGTCCAGTCTGAAAAACAAATGATTTAAGTTAACCCTCGTGTTAAATTAGTAGAAAATATACCATTCTGGAAGAAAAGCCATACTGCTGTGAGAATAAAGTAGCTTTAGATGAACATAAAATTTTATTAAGGGGGCCATATTACACAGACTTACGTGGGAAGTCCTTAAAGCGACAGTATCACCTCAAAATCTCTCATCAGCCGTTAAAATTTTCACCGACAACCAGCTTAATTTTTCGAACCGTGTCCACTTCGATGTGTCTCACAGGTTTAGAAAAAATTTTGATCAAACAAAGCGCCAGTCTCTCAGCAACTTCTCAGACAAAGGAATTCCGACGAGGGGCTGGACGACTCCTCCCACAAGGAGTGCTCACAGGCGAATGACGTCACCGACAGGCGTGGAAAAACTCACGCATGCGCACGAGGGTTCAAGCATGTCTGACGTAAAAACATATGAATGAAATCCATATAGTTTTTGAAAAAAATAAAAAGGACCTATACTTTATTGATAGACCTCGTATTTCATGTAAGTTTTACAGTTACATATAGCTGTGGTTGCACAGTAAACATCCCCAAAGTCCCTCAGTTCTAGTTCTATGCACAAAGTTTAAGAACATTTTCTTTGTTGATTACCATCTCAACTGATTAAACTGTTGATGATGTGGCGTGATCACAGTTTGTGCATTTCTTCAAAACAGTAAGAAGACTCCAAGAATAGAGAATAGTAAGTGACTGTCACTGTCCTTTAGTATGACACATTACTGTTTGAGAGTTACCACCACAGTTAAGGAACAGTGATTTGAGTACTTTGTTGTTATGTTATCATAGAGCAGCTAACGGTGAGATGAGTTGACCTACTCATATGTAGACCTGGGTTTGATTCCTGGTCACACTTCCTGTCTGTATCCTGGGACAAGACATTTAATCTGCATTGTACCAGTAAATGGGTACTGGCCTCACCTAGGGAACTAACATGTCTCAGACTTTGCATTGTAGACTCTCATCCGCTTCACGCTAAGAAATCATGGGATACACACCGGCACCAATAGGCCTCCTTCCAATTTAACCTGTTCCCTTTGCTAAGAGAAAGGATGTTCCAGCCAGATTCCCACCTCAAATTTTAACCTTGGTGCCACCATGCAGTGGATGATTACAACAAATCCACAGTGGACCACATCCTAGCTCTGTGATTACTCACTGAACGCAAGCGTAAATGTCCACAGTACTTCTTGCAGCTGATGTTTATTCCTAAAATGTTTAATTTGGTTTACGTGGCTGCTCTGTGGGACATCGTGACAATTCGCAAGATCCCCAAAATGTTGCAGGGCACAATGACCATTACACAGCTACCGTGGGTGCTGTTTGCCACAGGGGCAGAATCTAAGGCTTGTATTCTGCCTCCTATACTGTCCAGTGGTTGTATGGATGGGGTCTTGGGTAGGGTTGAGGACACAAACAGTTAGGCTATTGAAGAAGGGTTTATTGACCTGGGTTTTGCAGCTGATTCCGTAATCTTTGCAGAATCCATAGATGCACTTGAGCAGCTGAGTAAGATTTTGGTGTCTGGATTTGTGATTGTCCTTAAGACTGAGTTCCAGGCTTTCAATGACCTCCTGGTTTCAGTCGTCAGAAGTGTGTCTGTCAAACTTGTAGAGAGGTTCACTTATGTTGGCGTTGGCAGTGATGACCCTGGGTGTTTGGTGGTTGAGATTGATGGGCACTTGGGAAGAGAGTATGGACTCAGGAGTTCATTAGACAGGTGTATGGAGATGCCAGTACTTTAGCAGGAGAATGAAGATCCAAGTCTTCAGGGTCCTGGTGCTTCCTGTCTCACTGTATGGTTGTGAGACTTTGATGCTAATAATTGATCTAAGGCAAAGATGGGATGTCTTTGGTCTCTTCAGAGGATCCTTGGGTACCACTGGAATGACAAACATTTAATTAGTGAGACTAAGATGAGGAGTATCACTTACATTGTGAGGGAATATCAGCTACAACATTTTTGGCTATGTTGTGCAGGTAAAAGGTGCTCAGCTGCACACTGGCAGCATATAGGGAAGATGATGTTGCCCAAGGGACTTTAGTGGCTTTCCTGTTTGATAGGGAATGGAACCAAGAATCCTCTGGTCAGTAGACCTACACCTCCCCATAATATGTCATTGACTATGTTTACATGCAGCCAATAACCCTTTCATAACCGGAATATTAGCAATAACCTGGTTGCGCACGGCCATGTAAACACCCACAAAAACCCAAAAATGCTCATATTCTGGTTTTTAAAAACCTGAATATGACCCCTGGGTTACTCCTTTTCTAACCCAAATATCGGGTCATATAAATGCGCATCGGGAGATCCCCATAGAAAGGAACATTATTTTGTGTTCTGCGCATGTCCTATCCGCAAAGAATTTTGGTCTTTTGAGTACAGCAACTACTTGTATGTGGCGTGCGCAACCCACCGGACACCATAGAAGCAGAGGTAAACAAGTATGGTGAAATCCAGACGTGGCAGCACAGCACCACATTTTTGGAACGAGGAGGAAACCGAGTAATTCATTAGTATCGTGAAAGACATGAATATAATGTCTTTTATTGACGGTAGAAAGAGGAAGAAGAAACGGAAATGACGCATATTTGCGTCATGACGTTCTCTGTGCGTCTGGACGTTGTCCATGCATCGCTGTTTAGATGGGGATATTCCATATGATACCAGTGACCATGTATACAGGAGTAACTCTGTCTGCTTAAGCATGTAAATGGGTTATTCCTAATGATTCAGAAACCAGAATATTGACCTTAACCCAAATATTAACGACATGTAAACGTAGTCACTGTACTGGGTAGTAGCATTTAATGTTAGACACTTTTTACCATCTGGTTTTTGTAGCTTTTGTGGTATTTCTTTGAGTGTGAGTCATTGACTATATTCCTCATAACCCTCTAACTGAAGTTGTTGCTTTGTCCCTTTCATCATTCCTCAAATCACAGAGATACTGATTGTGGTTTCCAGGATTGGGAGTGCGTATAACTAATCAAATAGCCAAAGACGACGTGTGTGTTTGCTTTGATCCCAGAGGATGGGCTCTGCCATGTCTAATCAAATAGTAACATGGCTTTAGAGAACTGACTACATCAGATTGTGACCAGGATGGGAGGATCAGCCAGTTGATCAGGTATCTTTTTTGTGACATATGGAGAATACAGCTTGCTGAAAATGTATAATATGATTCAAGATTTCTCTTTGTAGTGAACTATTTTCAAAGCAGTATGAATTTTCTCCAAAGATTGTGTGCAAAAATGTGTGCACTTGGGTAAATTACGTATTTTATTGTTTGATATCCAGAGAATACTAAAATAAAAACCAGACTTCATTATAGAAAAAGTAAAAGTGACTCTAATCCCAAAGTGAACACAAAGCCTCCATACAAAAGTCGACATAATGAGCTGCATGTGTGTTACTATCACTTAGTCATTTGGCTTTGGAGTGATCATGTGAAAGAATATATTTTTAATGAATTTATAAGACAAGCTGTTCCTTTATTAGTTCTGCACGTGGAAATCTGCAGTGTCACAACAGAAGTGACAACAGAATTGTGTAGCAGAAAGCCGTGGCAGATCAAAGCAGTGACAAATAGAGAAACACTGTGTGTTGTACACAGTATATGGCGTGGATAGGGTGAGTCCAGTGTGCATTCAGTGACGCAGAGTTCATAAAAGTATTGCAGTTTGTTGACCTGGGATATAAATCAGTACATATTATGTACATTTACTGGGAGCAGGGCCGACTGCAGAGTCTAACAGCAGCAGGAAGGAAGGACCTGTGGGCAAGATTTTTGTTCACATTGGGCCTCATGTATCAATGTTGCGCACTTGTGGCGTAAATTTACGGCGTAAACTTGAAATACACCAAAGTCGCCGTGACATGTATCAAGCAGTGCGCACCTGCCCATTTCCGACGTACGCCTGACGTGATCTTGATAAATGCGGCAGGTGGAAACGATCGTAATTATAATAAACGCCCATACATATTCAGACTCCGCTTCAGACACACCCTCATTTTACGACATGGAAGCCGGGAAGACGGCAATGAAAAAGAACTCCACCAATCATGACGCGTGCCAATAGAGCGTCAAAAGCGGCCGTTGTATCAATTGTTTTGTAGTATATAATCAATAAAGTGTTACAGTGGTCCCTCATTAATCGCTGGAGTTACGTTCTAAAAAATAGCCCGTAATACGCGAAACCGCGACGTAGTCAGCGTTATTTTTTACAATTATTATAGACGTTTCAAAGCTGTAAAACCCCTCACTACACAGTTTATACACTTTCTCAATCAGGCATGAACATTTTCTCACTTTTCTCTCGTGTGTAAACACTCTCAAAGTTCAAACCTTAGTAGGAAAATAATACCAAACTGTTTTCAGGCCCAAACATTTGTTTGAGAAATAAAAATAGAACGTTTTCCTATAAATAATTATGATGGCATTTAGAACTAACAAATTAATTTTAACGATCAACGAACGAGGTCGGACACATAAGAAATTATTAATAGTGACTCACCAGTATTTCACAGATCAGGCCTCTGCGTCCTGGCGCTGCGCCTTTTCCACTCACATCTCGCTGCAGCAGGTGTTTGTTTCCGTGTGACAAACACAGTTATGAGTAGTTGTTGGCGCTCTTTTCTCTTCTGGGCAACAAGATTCTTATAAACAGATACGCAGAACACAGAACACTGTAAAAAAAAAAAAAAAAAAAGCATGCAAAATTGGACTAAATACTCCGCGAGACTCCGAGGCCTCGACAGGTGAATGGCGTTATAGCGAGGGACCACTGTATTCTCTTTTCACATGTCAATAATTCTTGACGTGGATATTTGCTCGCTCAATTAATAAGACACGCCTGATCTGTCAGATTTCTTTATTTTTTAAATGTATTTCTGTATTTATTTTATTATGACAACCGAATGGAGACGACAAAACCTGGTTGCAGCACGGGCGAATTAAGGGAATGACGGAACTACAGTTATCAATTTCATAGTCTAAAACAATCACACCACATGAAGTTAAGCTCAGCGCTGCTCTGGCTCCAGGCTCGAAGTCTGGAGAAAAAGGCGAGCAGTGCTGTCTTTGCAGTCAGCGCTGTGGCCACGGATCGTGCTCCATAACAATTCCGCAAAAGCGGGATTTGTATTGATTATTATGTAGTATAATCAAGAAAGTGTTAATGTAACATATGCATTTATTTGTATAATGGCACTGTTTATCATGTTGATCATCTTCATTTTTATGTGGATTCCAGCGCTGGTTCATTTTGGTGGATAATTTACGCCACCTCTCGACCTGGTGTATATTTTCAGTGCAGCGTACGCCAACAACCACATTGATAAATGCCAAGTAGCGCAGCCGTTTTGGCGTACACCCCATATACGCTCAAATATCGCTGTACGCAAAGTTGATACATGAGGCTCATTGCGATTGACCATTTTTACAACTTTGTGTAAATAAGCTTGACATTAGTTTTAACTGACGCATAAAGATGACTGTTTGCCCAAGAAGAGTCAAAGTTTAGCTGATAGCTACATTAATTTAGTGTTTGTCAGGTTGTTTTCGGATCTGCCCCCAAATCTCCCAAATATGTAACTGTGTCATGATCCAGGGTGGAAGATGAAAATCTGGCAAAAATGCTTTTTTTGTGCACCTATAATCCAAACTAACAGATTTCGGCAAATCCATGAGCTTCTTCGATGAGGCAGTTATAAATTAAGTTGATATGAGAGGAATTATTTTTGTGTCTTTGCTGTAGTCGTACTCTGTCAACACAAACCCTCTGTCCCACTGTGCACTGCACCCAGGTGAGATCTAATCTGTTCTGATCATTGCTGTTCCGTGGACTGTGTTCCACCAGTGTCTGACATAAATAGACTCATGACTCATTCCTAAAATATCCCTCAGCATTCTGATGTGATTGCTGTAAGAAACTGGCTCTGGTACCGTGCAGCAGCTCCTTCATCTGCACAGATGAAAGGATGCGACTCCCCTCACCGTCCGTCTATTGGTGCACTGTGATGGTACTGCAGCCTCCTTCATTCCACTGATATTCCACCCTGTAGTGCAGTGCTACGGCCGAGTGTCAATGATCCACACATCTCGTCAACAGTCAAGAGTGAAATGAAGCATTTATTTTGATATCTTGTGTGCTTGTAGAATCTCTGAATTGATGTTTCGTTGATATTTTGTATATGTGACTTTTGAAGAGGCTCAGTGCAAACTTGTGGTTTCTTATAATATTTCAGCACCTTAACAAGCGCTAAAGCTTTTCCAGTGTCCCCATATATTTGACATTGGTAAACTAGTTGTGTGCAATAATAGGGGAAAAACTGACTGTGTTGTCCTCCCGGATGTGTTCTGTTCTTTGACAGCTTGGGCCCGATCTTTCACCTGGTGCAAAGCGATGCACGACACAAAGCTAGTGTCCTCGCTAGTTTCCACCCGATGTGGTTATTTTTACACGCTGTTCTCTAAATCACAATATGATTTACCATCTTATGGGTGTGTTTGATCCGCAAAGCAGGTGTGGTCGTGAGCAGAGCTGATGCATTAATGTTGTCCGTCACCACATAGTGTTTGGGCCTTAAACCACCTAAAGCCAGGTCTAAACTCAGCCGGGTTCGAGTGCCTCAATTCAGGGGCTGCGTCCTTCAACTACATACTACATATGTAGGCTGTCTGATTCACAGGTGGAATGAAGGATGCATCAAGTGCAATTTCAAGAGCACTAGCCCCCCCAAACACACACACACACAGTTTGGTAAATATACAAACCAAAAAATTACTTTCAGGCTCCATGTACAATTATAAATTAATAATGTTTATAAGTAAAGTAGAAATGATTACTGAACTACAGGTTATGCCCACTATGCTAGCTTGGCACATGCAGCCATCAAGCTTGCTAGGTGATGGGGGTAGGGGCAGAATAAACTGACACAAGTGCAAAATGCTTTGCAGATTAGACGGTCTCATTTCAGCATGGTTGGTTTGTCCTCCGCAGTCTTGGAAGGCCAGATCTTCATGGGGTGCAGTCATTGAAGGATGTGGCTCCTGAATTGAGACAAGTCGTACACTGCACACAGTAGGGATGACTATTGATAAGATTTTATCAATATCAATGCCATTATCAATTCCGCATACAATCTGATTCTTTATTGATTCCCTTATCAATACCGCCTATGAATTTTATGTGTACTAAAAGTAGGCTTTACACGTTTTCTATGTCAACATTTTATTGAGTCTAAAAGTAAATAAATATGAAATTGGTCACTGGATCCTTGATCTCTGTGCATAAATAAAAATAAATAATCTGTACATGGTCACTGGCTTCTAGACCTCTGGAACAGGTTCATCCAGGAGTCGGCAAGACCTTATTTAGGGCATTGTTTTGGTGATTAGGGATGTCCTAGTGTATTGTAATAAATATTCCAGAGGAACGCAAGAGATTCTTTCAGAATTTAGAACAGGCCTGAAAGAAGTTTCTGTTGGAAGCAGTGACATGCGGTGAGGTTGATGGCTGGTGAGGCACTGACTTCATCACAATCAGATTTACAAACATATAAACCCCACAGAGCAGCTTATTCACCGTTTGATTGGCAGGAGTTAACAGGTTATATTTAAAATCTCATATCAGCATTCGTTACACATACAAACTAGCACAGGAAAAAAAGCACATTTAATAAAAACAAAAAAACAAAAACATTCTTATGGTCTTACCTTTACTTATAAATGAAGTCCATGTGCCGCTCCTTCTGAACAAAAGCATAGATAACTTGTTTGAAGAAGTTTACCTTATCTTTCTTCAGTTTTAAAAGTCTCTCTGTTTCAGTGGAGATCACTGCCAGGAAAGAAAGTCATCCTTCATCAGTCCTGTTCCAGCTGTATGTTTGGAGTTTTTTTTTCTGGCTTTGAATGTGAGTGGTCGACCGCTCGTGTTTGATGAGAAAATTCTTCAGGTCGCAATATTCCATCTGAGTCCAGACATTGTCACAAGTGGAGAGAAGAAGAGAGGAAAAGCAGAAAAAGGCAGTTTCTTGCTGGACATCCACACAGCCAGAATTTATTTAGTGTGTCCCACTCCATTTGAAAAGAGCGGCTCTTCTCTTATACTCGTAAGTCCAGTTTAGAAAATTGTTTGTTTGGATATGTAATCCTCCATTCTGAAAGTAAAATCCAGGCGAGAGGAAAAAAAATCAGCAGCTGCTCTTGTAGCTTGCTGTCAGTTATTCTGCAGCTGAGGAGTTGCTGCAAGAAGAATCCCTGGGATCACTAGTGCCCCCTACCATGAGGCAGAAGAACTGCGTGCCTCACCTGGTGCCATTTTGCAAACCTTTTATTTATCGCTCAGCACATGAAACACGTTACACACATACAGCTCTTGACAAAAAAACACTATTATGTACATCAGCTAAACAATGGAATTTAAGTTCATATAACTAAAGCGTTTGGCCATTTTAATGGCAACATACAGAGAGACAGTGAGACAGTCTCACTGCACAGCGTGCCAGCAGTTAGTCCAGTGATTGCTCAATCCAAGGTGAGGCACGGCGGGCTGCTGCCTCACCGAACGTCTCTGCTCAGTATTTGAATGGCAAATATGAAAATTCAGCAATTTTGAATTAAAAAAATCTAAAATTGGTGAAGTTCAAAGGAAAATAACTTTATAGTACAAATCACTGGATAAATATAACCATTTAATTTATTTTTTTCATTTTACATTTTTTTTTCTTTGCATGATGCTGTGCCTCCCCTGACCGCATGTCACTGGTTGGAACTATTTTAGACAGGATCAGCAGGTTCAGTGAATTGGAAACTTTATTATTGTCCATGTCTCCCTTGTAAAAGAGATCTTGATCTCAATGGAACAAACCTGGTTAAATAAAGATTTAATTAAAGTCGGGGTGGGGTGGCTTTTTGAATACTTAAGACACTGGACTCAAAAGGATTTAATACTGCTATAGACTGATGCAGAAGGTGGCAACAATAAGGATGCCGGCTGCCGTTAAAACCCACAGAAGAAGAGAGGGTGTGTTTGAGTTATGTAACAGGTGCGCATTTTGAGGTCAGAGTGCATTTCCACATTCACAAAATACCTCAAGAAACCACAAAAAAATGCATAAAAGTACTTAATTTACTCATATTTGTTGTCAGTCTGGGTAAATCATCAGACTCTGACCCATTGATTGTGCAGCTAATCTAGTTTCCTCAGCGGAGCGTGTGCGAGACAAACGTGTTTTCGTCATGGCGAGTGGTTGGAGCTTCCTCCGACTGCCAGCTAGCCCTGGCGCAATGTGAACTGAAGAACCAATAAGGGAATCGTTAAAAAAAAAAAAAAGGCTATTGATGTCGGTGGATCGAATAATTTCTTATCGATTCTTAACAGGAACTGGTTTTCGATACCCATCGCTAACACACAGCGACAGTGCTTAGGACCACTGCATGGACTTCGACACAAAAATAACAGTAATAACTCATGGTGGAGGGAGGGGGGCAGTGAAACTCTATTTTAAGAACTCTGTAAGTCTTTTCTCATTCGTGAGTGGGGGGTTGTGAGGAGCCCGGGTGGATGAGTGGATTCAGCTGTCACTGGGGCTTCTAACACTAAACAAGGTTTGAAATGAAAATGTCGTTGCTGATAAATACACCTTTAGGATGGGTAAGGACATCTGTGCTACATAAACACATTACAGACACTGACATCACGTCTGTGTCAAAGGTTACTGTGCTCAATGGCACATACAAAGGGGAAAACACAGTTGAGGGCCATCCAAACTGTTATGGCGCTGACCTTAAGAGTTGCAGACAGGAGTTGTACATTCAGGAATTTGCATGCCAGTTCCATCGCACAGGATGAAATGACTGCACGTGGTCAGTGAACAAAGTCTCAGTATATTACAGTGGATGCAACAGTGTTCATCATACCAGCCACTGTAGCTTCCAACATTCTGTCTTTTCTTACTCCACACACGTGTCCATGTTGTGCACCAAATCTGTTTCCTCAGTAGTAAACCTCTGTCTCCTGCTTTTGTCCTCTGAATAACAACGCATCAGATTCCAGAGCCTCTCATACGTTACAGTGATTGGTTGAATTTGCGATGTGCCTACAAAACACCCCTGAATAATGTGGCACATTAATCTGTCCTCTTTGCACACTGCGCACTTATTTATGTGATTTGAAAATGCCCCAAATGGATTTGCGGCATGTACGTGGTTCATTTTTGTGTCCGCTGTCGAGATTGGGCCCCTCGTCGTTGCATTCCATTGGTTTTGAGTGTGGGGGCTGGATCAGCAAGTCCCTTGTTGCTAAAGCCATCGATCGATCCAGAACCAGCACTCAGTGAGCAGAGCACATCGCTGGCAGGTCAGAGTTCGTTCTCTCTCTGTGTGATGCTCCTGTGTAACCTACAGTGTCACAGTCATGCACAATGGCAATAAACTGTTGGTTGTTTGTCCACTGGTTGTGTGTGTGTGTGTGGTGTGTGTGTGTGTGTGTGTGTGTGTGTGTGTGTGTGTGTGTGTGTGTGTGTGTGTGTGTGTGTGTGTGTGTGTGTGTGTGTGTGTGTGTGTGTGTGTGTGTGCGCCACATCAGCAGCCACGTCATCAGACACGGTCATGATGGTCTGATGCTCCTTCAGTCACCAGGTTTCAGTGAAACAATGAGCTGATCAAGACACCTCATGTTGCCATAGTAACGTGTTTTGAGCTGTGCTGAGTTCATCAGCTTCAGTGTTGTGGTCCGATTTCCCAGAAGAGCCGAACCTGAGCAGTCAGTGGGTTCAATACTTCTGAACATCGCCCAGTAAATCTGCACTCCAACAAGCTGTTAGGTGATTAAATCTGAGTGCTTGTCATGTGAGTTTGATCTTTCCATGTCACACCAGGTCAAAGGTCATGTGGCTCAAAGAAAGATGATGCTTGACTTAATATTGGTGTTTTTACTAACTGTACAGTAGGTGCATCTTTAACCAATTCCTGAGTAGCTATTTTAAATATGTTTGACATTTTAAGGTCACCACAGGTCAAATGTCATTCATCCAATAAAAAAGATCTGTATGATTCCAGAAGTGTCCATAAACGATTCCTCAAAATGGTCCCTATAGCAACGACTGGGCCAAAATTTGACCTCAGCCTGTGATTTATTCTTGTGATCAATTTTTCTCTAAATCAAATCACTTTGTCCGTGCTGAGCCCTCAGTCATTCCACCAACTTTGGTCCAAATCACAAGAACTCAGAGTTGTTTTGTTTTACTCTGTCAGTGCTGAGGTGTAAAAAAATAAATAAGTAAAATAAAAATAAACTCACCTAAACAGTCATCGTATAAACTGGATACTCGCACTCACTGGAGTAAAACAAAAGTCCCAGTGCTTTGTGTAGTTTTCCATGTAATAAACACGATACATACCGGATTTTGTATAATGGACATATGCTGACATCTGACAAAACGTCCCAACCCAACACAATGTACAACCCCAATTCCAATAAAGTTGACATTGTGTAAAATGTAAATAAAAACAGAATACAATGATTTGACTCATTGTTGAAGCTTTGTAGGTGGATAATCCTCTTCAACCTATTTTCAGTTGAATTCATCACAAAGACAAGATATTTAGTTCAAACTGATAAACTTTATTGTTTTTGTGCAAATATTTTCTCATTTTGAAATGGATGCCTGCAATACCTTTCAAAAAAGCTGGGACAGTGGTATCTTTACCACTGTGTTACATCACCTTTCCTTCTAACAACACTCAGTAAGTGTTAGGGAATTGAGGACACTAATTGTTGAAGCTTTGTAGGTGGAATTCTTTCCCATTCTTGCTTGATGTACGACTTCAGTTGTTCAACAGTCCAGGGTCTCCGTTGTCGTATTTTGTGCTTATAATCTGCCACACATTTTCAATGGGCGACAGGTCTGGACTGCAGGCAGGCCAGTCTAGTACCCGCACTCTTTTACTGCAAAGTCACGCTGTTGTAACACGTGCAGAATGTGGCTTGGCATTGTCCTGCTGAAATAAGCAGGGACGTCCCTGAAAAAGACGTTGCTTGGATGGCAACATGTGTTGCTCCAAAACCTGGATGTACCTTTCAGCAATGATGGTGCCATCACAGGTGTGTAAGTTGCCCGTGCCATGGGCACTTACACACCCCCATACCATCAGAGATGCTCGCTTTTGAACTTTGTGCTGGTAACAATCTGGATGGTCTTTTTCCTCTTTTGTCCAGAGGACACGACGGCCATGATTTCCAAAAACAATTTGAAATGTGGACTCATCAGACCACAGCACACTTTTCCACTTTGCGTCTGTCCATTTCAAATGAGCTCAGGCCCAGAGAAGGCAGCGGCGTTTCTGGATGTTACTGATGTACAGCTTTCGTTTTGCATGGTAGTGTTTTAACTTGCACTTGTAGATGTAGTGACGAACTGTGTTAACTGACAATGGTTTTCTGAAGTGTTCGTGAGCCCACGCGGTAAGATCCTTTACACAATGATGTTGGTTTTTAATGCAGTGCCGCCTGAGGGATCGAAGGTCACGGGCATTCCATGTTGGTTTTCGGCCTTGCCGCTTATGTGTAGAACGTTCTCCAGATTCTCTGAATGTTCTGATTATATTATGGACTGTAGATGATGGAATCCCTAAATTGCTTGCAATTGAAAGTTGAGAAACAGTGTTCTTAAACTGTTGGACTATGTTTTCATGCAGTTGTTTGCAAAGTGGTGATCCTCGCCCCATCCTTGCTTGTGAATGGCTGAGCCTTTTGGGGATGCCCCTTTTATACCCAATTATGACACTCACCTGTTTCCAAATAGGTGTTCTTTGAGCATTCATCAACTTTCCCAGTCTTTTGTTGCCCCGACCCAACTTTTTTGAAATGTGTTGTAGGCATCAATTACAAAATGAGCAAATATTAGCACAAAAACAAAGTTTATCAGTTTGAACATTAAATATCTTGTCTTTGTGGTGTATTCAATCGAATATATGTTGAAGAGGATTTGCAAATCATTGTATTCTGTTTTCATTTACATTTTACACAATGTCCCAACTTCGATCATGGATCAAATATATTTGGCAGGAAAGTCCGCAAATATGACGAACTTTACAACACGGAATCAGAAAAAGATGCTCATGGAGGAAAATTGCACGTGCCATAATGTTGGTTTGAAGGTTGAAGAGAGGAGAGGAAGGAGAAGTGGAGCATGTTGAGGACCTGGTCAATGACCTGAAGAGAGCTGGGACCACAGTCACAAAGATTACATTAGTAACACATGATACTGTCATGGTTTAAAATCCTGCAGGGCAGCAAGGTACCCCTGCTTAAACCAGCACATGTCCAGGCCCGTTTGAAGTTTACCAGTGACCATCTGGATGATCCAGAGGAGGAGAAGGTCATGTGGTCAGATGAGACCAGAATAGAGCTTTTTGGAATCAACTCCACTTACCATATTTAGAGGATGAGAACAACCCCAAGAAAACCGTCCCAACCGTGAAGCATGGTGGAGAAAACATCATACTCTGGGGGTGCTCTTCTGCAAAGGGTACAGGGTGACTGCACCGTATTGAAGGGAGGATGGATGGGGTCATGTATTGCGGGATTTTGGCAAACAACCTCCTTCCCTCAGTAAGAGCATTGAAGATGGATCATGGCTGGGTCTTCCAGCATGACAATGACCCCAAACACACAGCCAAGGCAACTAAGGAGGGGCTCCGTAAGAAGCATTTCAAGGTCCTGGAGTGGCCTGCCCAGTCTCCAGACCTGAACTCAATAGAAAATCTTTGGAGGGAGCTGAAACTCCAAACCTGAAAGATCAGAAGATCTGTGGGTGATTCTTAGACTATGGGCACTTATTATGTCCTTTGTTCATATTGTATGAAAAACAGAAAAAGGGGAAATTTCACACTTTTATAGTTATCTTTACAATGAAAGTGTGTTAAGAAATTTGTTTTTGTAGTCTATGATGACTTTTTCACCTTTTTTCAGCATCATTATATGCAAATATTGCCGTTGTGTGCTTGTCCCACACAGACTTTTGATCTTCAATGATAAAAATGAATGGTAAAGAAATGTTTTTTCTAATGTTTTAAAATATCTCTGAATAAAATATCAGTAAAATAATCAAAACATAATTGGGGTATTCAATGTCATACAACTGTTGTGATTTTTTTTTTAAACAAAATGTAGTTGTCCCACACTATTGCCGTAATTTCCACCACAACACTGTAATGTCCCTTTAAACAGTTTGTATGAAAGATTGTTTGGGTAGTTTCTATGGAGATAAACAGTGACATCAGAGCACAAGTATATAGTGCCAAATCACAACAAACAGTTGCCCCAAGGCGCTTTATATTGTAAGAATGGTGTGGTGGAAATTACATTTACAAGGTCAATATTGCCCGTAGTTAAAGAATCACCCCTGTATGGAGGAATGGGCCAAAATCCCTGCAGCAGTGTGTGAAAACCTGGTGAAAAACTACAAGAAACGTTTGACCTCTGTAATTGCAAACAAAGGCTACTGTACCAAATATTAAGATTGATTTTCACAGGTGTTCAAATACTTATTTGCAGCAGTAACATACAAATAAATTATTAAAAAATTATACATTGTGATTTCTGGATTTTTTTTTTTTTTTTTTAGATTATGTCTCTCACAGTGGACATGCACCTAAGATGAAAATTTCAGACACCTCCATGCTTTCTAAGTGGGAGAACGTGCAAAATCACAGGGTGTTTAAATAGTTATTTTCCTCAAATTTTAACAAATATTTGACATTTTGCACACTAACAAAAAGGTAATAATGAAAAGAATCAGCATTAAACGTGGTGTACAGAACTAATAAATGTAGCAGGATCTCAATCGTGATTTTGAAATAAAATGTTCAATTACACGGCAGTTAAGGCTTATTTAACATCAGTGAGCATAAGTGGGAATTTAATCGCACGTGGAATTTAAAGCATCAAGTGTTTCAGAGCCCTCGCTGTAAACAAAGGATCATTCAGCTCTCTGTAGCCTAATTCCAAAAAACATGATTCCAAAAATGATCCGGGTGAGGTCGCACAAGACACTATTAAAGTGATGCAGTGGCTTAAAAAACATACAGTCTGGATCTGGAAGATTCAAGTTCTTACATGAAAAGCAGCAGAAAAGATCCCTCACTAATCTTCCAAGTCATTATACTTTTGCTCTTCTGAAATGTTAAAGATGAAAACAGCATAGTTTTCTTCTTAAAAAAAACAACTGCAACGTGTTAAACTTGATTGTCACCACAGTCGCAGGTTCCGTCAACATGTTTATTAATCTTAACCAGTGAGATATGTGTGACCAAACCTCGAGAACACATCAAACTCTCTTATTTCTGTGCATGCACCTTCCCCTGCTAACAGTACGCTGAATACCATAAACATGGTGCCCTGTGTGCCCAGCATCCCATAGGTGCTGCCACTTGCTAATGCCTTTGGCCTTGATCAAACTCTTCAGTTCTCTTTTACTGTGTCTGATGTCAGTATCAACGGTAGACTTCCCCGCTGCTTGTTTGGCAAACTTATCAGCCAGTTCGTTTCCTCTGACCCCTATATGAGCTGGGACCCATATAAATGATGTGACAGCACCTGATTTTGTGAGAATATTTGTCAAGGATACTATGTCGTATTAAGATACTGTCTAGTTTCAGACTGTATGTTTTTAAGGCTGAGTAATGCTGCACTTGAGTCCGATGCTATTACTGCATTCTTTATGTTATGATCAGTCACCCAGTGTAGTGCAGCCACATCGCCAGTAAGTCAGCTGTGTATACAGCAAGGTCATCCATAATTCATTTTGCCACCGCAACATTTAACCTCGGAATGACACAAAATTGAATTTATTTTCATTTTTATTTATTTTCATTTATATGACGCCAAATCACAACAGAGTTGCCTCAAAGCACTTAAGACAGGTAAGGTCTAACCTTACCAACCCCCAGAGCAACAGTGGTAAGGAAAAACTACCTCTGAGGAAGAAACCTCAAGCAGACCAGACTCAAAGGGGTGACCCTCTGCTTGGGCCATGCTACAAACATAAATTACAGAACAATTCACAGACGAATATACAAGAAATGCTATTGGCGCACAGGACAGGAGGATCACCAACACGAATACAACTCCCATCTCTGGATGGAGCTGCACCTTAAACAGAGAAAAAACAGAATCAGGCTGATACTGTATAATTTGCCAGCATTAAACCATAAGAAAAACAGAGAAATACTAAGGTGATCGCCAGCCACTAGCCCTAAACTTCACTAAAAGACCCAGAATTTAGGTAAAGTTGAGGCCGCAGTCCGCTCCGATTACTAATAAATGAATTAAAAGAGTAAAAAGCGTAAAACAAAACTGTACCAGTATGTTAGCCATATGAAAGGGAAAATAAGTGCGTCTTAAGTCTGGACTTGAAAATCTCCACAGAATCTGACTGTTTTATTGACACAGGGAGATCATTCCACAGAACAGGGGCACAATAAGAGAAAGCTCTGTGACCCGCAGACTTCTTATTCACCTTAGGGACACAAAGTAGTCCTGCACCCTGAGAACGTAAAGCCCGGGCCGTTATGTAAGGTTTAATTTGGTCAGCTAAGTAGGGAGGTGCCAGTCCATGAATAAATTTATAGGTTAGTAACAGAACCTTAAAATCTGATCTCGCTGGGACAGGAAGCCAGTGAAGGGATGCCAAAATGGGTGTAATGTGGCCCTAACCCTATTTCTAATGTTCTTAAACCATTCTTAAGGAATGGTTTAATCACAGCAGATTTGAAATATTTAGGAACAGATC
This sequence comes from Thalassophryne amazonica, assembly GCF_902500255.1. NCBI lineage: Eukaryota > Metazoa > Chordata > Actinopteri > Batrachoidiformes > Batrachoididae > Thalassophryne > Thalassophryne amazonica. Next base: position 9,222,628 of record NC_047122.1, read on the forward strand.
CAGAAGTTAAAGAAAGCACAGTCGGCCCAAGAGTGGGCCACAGATCTTTAAACAGTTTTGTTGGTATAAGATCAAATAAACAGGTTGTGCTTTTTGTTGACATTACGAGTTTTGTCAGCATGCCTAGTGAGATACTATCAAATTCTGTAAATCTAGGTAATACCTCAGTAGTGGCGCCCACCTCAATAGCAGGGTGTATGGTGAAGGCATGCTGGGATATGTTTAACCTGATGTCTTCTATTTTCTTCCCAAAGTAATCCAGGAAATCTTGTGCTGTAAAAGGAGAGCGAACTACAGGTGGTTGTCCATGCATAGGTGTTGCCACCGTGTCGAACAAGAACTTTGTGTTATGCTTGTTTTTGTTGATCAAATCAGAGTAGTAAGTCCGCTTTGTAGCCAATAATGCATGCTTATAGTCTAAGATAGCATCACGCCATGCAAGGTGAAATACTTCTAAGTTTGAATGATGCCATTTCCGTTGTAGACCTCTTGCTTTATGCTTGAGGTCACGCAGATAATCACTGAACCAAGTTGACTGTGATTTGGGGGAGCGTGGTTTTAACACAGGTGGTGCAATCATGTTGCATGTAGTTTTGAGCACTGAGTTTAAACTATCCACAAGTCTGTCTACTGACTGGGTATTTGTCAAATGTGAAGCTAAGACATCAGGCAGTCTAGCTTCGAGTTCAGTCTTAGTTGAGGAGTTGATGCATCGCTGCAGTGATAAAAAAGGTTGTTGTTCCACTAAACATGGCAGTGAAACTGTAAACTTAATAAGTGAGTGATCAGAGACCACTGATGTAAGAGGCATGATGTCAATATTCGTGACAGCAATACCACGTGCGAGAACCAGATCCAGGGTATTTCCACTAATGTGTGTCGAATCCCGAATGCATTGCCGAAATCCTAATGCATCCACAATTTCCATAAATGATTTGCAGAGGGGATCAGAAGGCTTATTTATATGAATGTTAAAGTCACCAGTGATCACAATGTTATCTACACTAGTTGACAAGTTAGAGATGAATGCACCAAATTCATCTAAGAATTCAGAATATGGGCCAGGAGGCCTATACACAGTGACAAAGTAATACGAATGATTTTTATTCTTCTGACCTTGGCAATGTGTAATATCCTGAGCAGAGCGGAGAATCAGATGCTCAAACATTTGTAACCCCCAACAGCTAATAAGCTAAACCTAGATTTATAAATAAGAGCAACATCCCACCTTGCTTCGCATCACGAGGGACATGACTAAATGTATATGCTGGTGGGCAGGCCTCATTTAAGGAGGACAGCTGTAGGTTTAAGCCAGGTTTCACATAGCCCAATCATATCTAAGTGATCATCAATAATTAGATCATTGATCAACATTGATTTTGAGGACAGTGATCTTATGTTAATGAGACCCAGTCTAAGGACCTCAGTGGGGTTGACAGTTGAACTGTTTGGGTTTAGGTGTGGTTTCAGAGTAGCATATATAAGATGCCTAGAAGTAAGTTTAGGTTTGAGACATTCCACGCGCATTGTAGGTAGAATGGGGTATTTTTTTTTTTTTTTTAACTTCCCTGTCTTCTCCTCTGGCCCCAGCCGTGTGAGCCGTAGGTTGTCGGCGTTGCTGTGGTGGTGCAGTTTGGTTGTGCTGGGCGTTTCCCAGGTAACCTCTGCACCCGGGGGGGTTCGGGGTGTTGTTTTTTTGTTGATTCCCTGTTCCACCTCCGGCTTCAGCGCGCCTTTGAGCCGTATGCCATCGGCGTAGCTGAGGTTAGGGGCAGTGGAATATACCCGCAGCTGGTGGCTGGTTTAAAAGTCGGAGGGGTGGCGCCGTCTTGTGCCGTACGCCATTACCGCTGTTCCACTCCTCCCGGTTGACTTTTGGGGTATAGTCGTGGTTGGTGACACTGGACGTACTTCCAGTTTCCACTGCGCTGAGGGGGTGGAGTTGGGGTTGTTGTTTTGTTTGTATGTTTTGTTTTTTTTTTTCCCCCCAGTTTCCGCCCTCAGGGTGTGACTGTGGTGTCCTCTGGGGGGGAAAGGACTGTGGGTCCATCAAGCCGTAGACGGCCGGGGCTGGGTCTGTTAGTCATGGGGGGGGGGCGTCTCCTGGGGTTTGATGGAACGGTCCTCTGGGAGGCGCTGGGAGTCCCCGTGGGTGACTTTGGATCCCAGAGGGACCTCGGCTGTGGTTATTACTCCTGGAGCTGGCGGGATGTCCTCTGGGGGGTGTTGGTCCCTACATGTCGTCCGGGGGGGGGGGGGGGGGGGTTAGCGTTTTTTTTTGTTTGGAAGCTTAAGTTTGGGTTGTTTTTTTTTTTGGTATGGTTGTTTGTGTTTGTCTTTTTTTTCTTTTTTTGTCTTATGACTAAGCAGACTTTAACACACAGTCGGAAGAAGGCTGAGTGCACAGGTTCAAGAACTCCTGGCCAAAATTATGCAAAGTGAACAACTAAACTAAGAGTCGACAGGAATGAATGCAAAGATGCAGTCAGAGGTGGAGACTCTAACAGGTTTGCTAAATGAAACAGAGGGCAAGACCATCAAAGTCAACAAAGGATATCTCTGCACTGGAGTGTCAGCTGCGGAGCAGTCTACTGCAGACAGGCTCAGGGTGAGAAAGGATGAGCTCCAGGATGAGAGTGATGGTCTCGGCACAAAGTTCCCTGTGACAGAGAAGAGGCGGCTGGAAGCGTGCATTATCCAGCTGAAGGAAGAACTAGAGAAGCTCAACATTGAGATGATCAATGACTGCATGAAGAAATTAACATTGCAGGTTGAGCAGCTGATGATGGAGCTGTCGTCAGAGCACAGTAACGCACAGCTCCTGGAGACGGGCCTTCCCCAGCTGGATCGTCAGCACAAGGAGCTGAAACTGAAGTTGCAGGAGGTGTTTTTTGTTCCCAGCCAACATTCCAGCCATGGTCCCTGGAGGGGGGCTTTGTTTTTTCTGGCCCAGGTCCGTGTGGTCGCCGGGAGGCTTCCCGTGAGGGTGGGGTACTGTTGTGGGCTGGGGTGTTTGGCTGGCTTGGTTTTTGTTTTCTGTTTCTCCCACCAGGTGGTATGCATTCAGGACTGAGTGGCTGAGCATTACGACCTCACCCTGAACACCTGAGGCTTGTTATCACATGCAGGTCATCAGGACTCACAGCTGTGGTGTATTTTGTCTTGATCAGAGATTGCTGCATTTAAACCTTGAATGCACAGTGTGTGATTGCCAGAGACTCGACCTTGTGAGCAGACGTGTGAGATCGACGTCAGGAGAACAATCTCACCATCATGGATGCAGAGACCGCTCCAGGTTTGACGCCACAGTCTGTGAAGGAGGATTGGGTGAGGTCTCACGCTTTTCAGCACACTTCCTGAGGTAATTCGGTTTTTGGTGACTTTTATGAAGTAATGACAGTGGATTTGGTGTCCCTCACACCTTGTGTTAGTGAGCTGTCACGTTATGCTAATTGTCTAATCAGCTTCTGCTGCAGTGGAGATTTGAACTGAGTTGTTCCGTGCCTGCAGGGTAAGAAGCTGATGTATAGATTTAAGCCAGGACGTGTTTGCTGATTGCGTGCACCTTTGAGTTGTGTCTCTCTGTGTGGAGTTGGACTCACCTCATGTTTTCTTTCTTCACAGACTTGGTTTGTCGTGGCCACCTGGGGGGTGACGGCGGGGTCCCTGGGTCCGAACTGCTGTGGCTCCGGACCGTTTGCGCTGTTGAGAGCGCGCCGTGTTTCCACCTCACCAGACCGCGGACGTTTTAGTTGTTTAGCACTGCACGCACTGTTATGTTTATTAAATTCTGTTATCTTTTGAACCATGCTCTGCTTATTTTATGCTGGGTCCTTTCAAACGCTGGGTCGGTGCTCCGACCGCATCCGAAACATAACAAAATCTTTACTATTGCTGGAACAACCACTGGGCCATCCTCAATTTCAACATCATCCAATATAGTAATGGGTATTAAGTTTGGAAAGCATATCCCTCTATGATTTCTATGGACACGACTACAGATGCAGGCCACAGTCTCAACTTGTTGAAATTCCCTCCCTGGCAAATAAACTGCATTATCACCATAGTGGATTTTCTGCTAAATTCCCTGCTAAGCTAATGGATTCCACACCCACATGTCATAAGCCTTGCAGGGTCTCTAATCACCTGCTCCGTGGCCTGCTGTAGATTCCTAATGTTACCTTCCCTGTTGAGCTCTGTCTATGTTCGCAGACAAGATGGCCACACCTTCCCCAGTAGGGTGGAGGCCGTCTGGCATCAGCAAGCCACAGCGGCCCCAGAACGAAGGCCAGTTATCAATAAAGCTAAAGCCTTGCTGTCTACAAAACTGCACCAGCCACCTATTTAATGATGTCAGCTTGCTAAACGCCTCATCAGTACCCCGCGAGGGGAGGGGACCAGAGACTATTAATTGATGCTGACACATCTTTCTGGCAAGGTCACAAGTCCTCTCTATGTCCATTTTTGTGACCTCTGAGTGCTTCATCCTGATATCATTGGTGCCAACGTGAATAACTACGTGACTATATCTCATGTCATGTTCCTTCATCTGTCTTCCCTTCTGCAGCGTCAGCACCCTAAGATGATATGCAATGTCGGGAGCTCTGGCCCCAGGAATACATTTAATGTCAGCCGGCGTCTGTAACCTGACTTTGCGGGTGATAGAATCCCCTATCACTAAAGTCTGGTGTTTCAGCCTGGAGACAGGAGTGGAAGTCACTTATGGGCTCAGAGAATTCACATCATGCAAATCCAAGGGGGAGAACCGATTCACAGTTCGCACTGGCGAGTGTGATCGGGATGCCACAACCGGGCACCAAGCCCTACGGGCCTTCCTCCGCCTAGCCACAGTCTGAAAGCCGTCCTCCACAGCTGGCATTTCTAAGCTGATGCTAATGGGCTCGCTAGCTGGCCCAACACTAACCTCATCCGGAGTGCCCGTAACATCTAACTCCACTGAGCTAAGAAGCTGCTCTAACTTACGGACACGGCTCTCTAAGAGAGCCACCCTATCTTTTAACATCACGCAGGATTTACGGAGGGTGTAAAGTAGAATTAGTAGTGTACTTTGTGCACTAAGAAATTCAAGAATGTAGCCAAGCAAACACGAGCTAACCAATAATGGCTAAGCTAACCACTCCTAAGGCTCACACAGACGCAGATAAATGAATTAAAATTCACAGCAGTTACACTGAAAAACTAACAGACGTATTAAACAGGTAAAAAAGCAGCAGCTATAAAATACACTAAACAGTTAACTAACAGGAGTGTAAAAAAAATGAAATGAAAAAATGATGATGGGGGTCCGACATAGCTGACGCCAGTATAAATAGCTTTCAGGGCTGACATGCTAGCTCCCCAGTCCATACCACACAGACACATTTAGTACCTTCTTACACTTATCAATCATCTGCTTCATATGTATGGTCAATGGTAAAGTCCTAACAAACCATAGACCCAGGTATTTAAATGACTCAACCATCTCCAATTCTTTACCAGCAAGTTGTAATTTCAGGTCCGGTAGTGTTCTTTTCTTAGTAAACAGTACAAATTTTCTTTTATCCGCCTATATCCTAAAACTTCATTTAAGAGCCCACTCTTGGACTGCATTTATGGCTTCTTGCATCGTTTTATAATGTAAGGTACATTTCTCCCCCTTTTCCAGATTGCCCCATCATCCACAAACAGTGCCACACTCACATAGCTTTGAATGTCAATGAACATTCCGTTAACCATAATAGAAAATAATAATGGACTGATAATACTCCCCTGTGGAATACCATTGTCTACTTGATAGCGTTTACTCAAGATCCCATTTACCTTCACTGTTATTGATCTATCAGACAGAAACACCTTCACCCACTGAAACATTCGCCCCTTAATGCCCAACTGGTTTCATTTAATTAGAAGGCCATCCTTCCACAACATGTCATATGCTTTTTCTATATCGAGGAAAACAGCCACCACAGATTCTCTGTTAACTTGTGCCTTTCTAATGTCATCCTCGAAACGAAGAAGTGGATCCATTTGCCCTCTGCCTTTTCTGAACCCGGTTTGGTAACTCTCCAAATCAAATCAAATCAATTTTATTTATATAGCGCCAAATCACAACAAACAGTTGCCCCAAGGCGCTTTATATTGTAAGGCAAAGCCATACAATAATTACGGAAAAACCCCAACGGTCAAAACGACCCCCTGTGAGCAAGCACTTGGCAACAGTGGGAGGAAAAACTCCCTTTTAACAGGAAGAAGCCTCCAGCAGAACCAGGCTCCAGTTTACTGTTCCTTTCAATCCAGTATGTCAATCTGTCATTTATCATTTTCTCCATACACTTCCCCATATGATATGTTGTGCAGTTGGCCTATAATTACACAGCTTTATAGGATCTTTACCAGGCTTTTTGATGGGAATAATAACAGCCGTCTTCCATTCAACTGGAATCACTCCTTGCCTCCCAAATGTTATTATACAGGCTTAACACCACATCCTTTCCTTTACCAGTCAAGTTTTTCAACATAGAGTAGCACCTTCCATCCTTTTCTGGTGTGGTGTTTCCTCAGAGCTCTACTGAGCTCGGATCTGGAGAAATTCACATTAAGAGCATCATTTGCCCCACCTTCATCCCCATACTCAAACCAATAAGACGGAACACTGCCCTCTCTACTCCTTTTTTCTTCCTGGTTTAAATTATCTGCACTATGAACTTTAGCGAGTGCTCTTGCAATAACTTCTGCCTTCTCTCTACTGTCAGTAGTCACATTCTGACCATCCATCAGCACTGGGTACCCATATGCTTTTCCGTTCCCCTTCATTTTCCTGATCATTCCCCAGACTTTTCCCACTGGGGTGGTTCGGCCGATCGAGTTACAGAACTTCCTCCAATACTCCTTTTTAGCATTCTTAACAGTTTTCCACACCATTGCCTGGGATTTCTTATACTTAATCAGGTTTTGCAAGTTGTGTGTCTTTTTCAAAAGTTTAAAAGGTCTATTTCTGTCTTTGATAACCTGCTTACAGTCAGCTGTCCACCAGGGGACAATTCTATTCAGCATTTTAGGCTTAATTTTTGGGATTGCCAACACAGCCGCAGTAAGTATACCGCAGCTGATCTCTGTGCTTAAATTATCAATGTCCAGACTTGTATCAACCCTTAGCAACAACTCTTCACTGACCGCCTTAAATTTATCCCAGTCCGCCTTGTTTATAATCCACTTTTCCCCTCTCACCCCAGCATCACATACGTACCGGACTCCTATCCGACTTTCAGTTGGATAATGATCACTCCCAACAGTACTATCCCTCAGTATGTCCCACTCACACTTATCAGCAACGTCTTTTGTTACTATAGTGAGGTCGGTATGTCCCACTCACACTTATCAGCAACGTCTTTTGTTACTATAGTGAGGTCGGTATGTCCCACTCACACTTATCAGCAACGTCTTTTGTTACTATAGTGAGGTCGATAGCTGATTCAGTACCCTTTACTATATCCACCGTCGTACCCATTCCATCATTCATACAGACGAGCTCTTTGTCTTCAGTTAACTCTTCTAAGGTTCTCCCATTACCATCATCCCTCTCTCCCCACAGTGTGCTGTGGGCATTAAAATCTCTGCACCAGACAACCTTCCCTTGAACTCCCTTCCACATCTTCTCCAGCTGCTCCAACTCCAGTCTCCTACATAGATTGTAAAAGTTTATGATGGTCATATTCCCTCTGGTTAGCCACACCTCCACAGTAACAAATTCCAAGTTGTCCCCTTTCTCCACTTCCCTGTACTGAAGTCCCCTTTGTAAGAATGTGATCACACACACCCCACCCCCACCTTTGCCCTCTTTCCTGTCTAACCTCACAGCTGTGTATCATTTAATTGTAAAATCCAGTTTTGGTGTCAACCACATTTCTTGAACACATATGACATCTGGGCCAACATTTAAATTCTCTATGTACTTTTTAAATTCCCGTCCATTTGCAAGTAAACTCCTCGCATTCCACTACAATAAAATTAACACCATCAGGCTGAACCAACCCATATGTCAGATTGAGATTGCTGGATGTTGTCATTTAAAACATTCCTTACTGTTTCCCAAGAAAAACCTGTTATATCCAAGTACTTCTCAGCTAATTTGACTATAATTTTGATTCTTTCAGTCCGGCTTGTAGTCTGCACTGAACAGTTAATAACTTCTGCAATGAAGAGAACAAAAGCATCTTTATCCACAACCAGTGTTTGGTCATTAAGTTTATCACAGTTTTTACACTCAGCAGCTTGTTCCCCAGCTTTCCGCACTAGTACCGGTGCTGGCACCACCTTTGTAGGACTGACCTTCTTCGCAGCCTCTACATAAGATAGACCCTGAGTTGCTCTGACTCTCTGCACCTCCTGCATTCTCTTGCACACCTCGTACCCTCAGTACGCTGAGCTGTGGTCACCTCCACAGTTGCTGCACTTCAGTTTAGCCTCCGCACCATATCGCTGCTTCCCCTTACACACGGCCACAATGTGCCCAAATTTCTGGCACTTGAAGAAGCGGTGGGATGTACACCCTCACAGGATAACACATACACCCAACGAACACCCTGTCTGGATGCTCTGCTTCATCAAATGTCAGTACAAGTGAGAGACTGTCAGTTAACACTGCACTCCGACGTGTTGTCAAACGTTTAGCATCGTTTACTCTCACATTGGTGATGCTGTCTAACACAGTCTATTGGCTCACTTAATGGTCTGCCAGATATCACACCCTTCACCAGTTTCTTGCCAGAAACCACTGAACACTTCACTTTGTACCTGTTCAGTTTAGTAACTTTGATTGCTTTCTTTTGTTGTTCCCCATCCTTACACGTTATCAACAGACACCCGTTTCTTGTTTTTTTTTTAGCATACTTCACCTCCCCAATCTCCTTGTGTAACGTTCTCGTAAGGCATATCTGACTCCAATCCGCAAATGTGGCTCCTTCCTGCATCAACTTAAACGCTTTGAACTCCACACTTCTTTCTGCCACACTACATCGCTCGTCGTTATCACTTGCTCGACCTGTTTGATTCTATTTCCATTTAGTCCCCCTGTACTCAATTCATGGTTCAGAACTCCTGCTACCCTCCATCTCCTCACCCTCACTTCCTGACACATCAGTCCCAGCTCCCCGCTCCTGACCACTCACAGTCCAGGTGTTGCCAACCACCTTCACTCGTCCACCGTTCGACGCAGACATCCTCCCTGGTCTGCGGCTCTTCCAGGCAAAGCACGCAACAAAACCGGTAACGAGTGAAACTTAACAAACTGTCGCTACTGCACTCACTTCAAATACTTCCCAAGGTGGCCATTTGTGCGGCTGCGCAATGACGTTCCGGCAGTGAGCTGTGAGACTGTAAGGGCTTAAATAACTGGTGGTGTAATTAGTGGAACAAGACACAGGTGTCAGTGAATGTTCTGGAAGGGGGCGTGACTGGGCAAGACAAAGATGAGTGCAATGAGAAGAAAAGCAAAGTGGACTGGGGCAAGACAATCAATCAATCAATTTTTTTATATAGCGCCAAATCACAATAAACAGTTGCCCCAAGGCGCTTTATATTGTAAGGCAAGGCCATACAATAATTATGTAAAACCCCAACGGTCAAAACGACCCCCTGTGAGCAAGCACTTGGCTACAGTGGGAAGGAAAAACTCCCTTTTAACAGGAAGAAACCTCCAGCAGAACCAGGCTCAGGGAGGGGCAGTCTAATGACTGACAGGAAAAAACGAACGGTGAAAAATGTGAAGTGCTCAACAAATAATAACTAACTTGAACAAAACAAAAGGGGAAAACTATGAAATGTCATGACAAATCTAATTAGCGGGAAACAAGAGGATCGATGATAATCAAAACTAGAACCGGACTGACACAGACTAAAGTATAACAATAAATGCAATAACTGATGAGCAGAAAATAATTGATATAAACCAAAACCAGTGACCAGAGAATACAACACAAAATAAATGATAAACAGAGAATGCAATAAAAAACAAAACAAAACATAAAAACACTGAAGGTAAATACTAACCAAAACCAGTGACAAAAGCGTAATAATCCAACAAGATATAAATGATAAACAGAACTAAACTAAGACTACAGGATGTTCAACAGAAAACCAAACCAGAGACAAAAGCATAATACAATAAATGAAACAGAATCAAACTAAGTCTGAAGTGACTAAGTGACCAAGAGTGAACAAATACAGGGATGATGAACAGAAACAGAACCAATGACAACATGAGCATGACAAGACATGGATAAAAACACAGAACTCAGAGTATGAACGTGGATATAAACTCATGACACACGGCCCTAAAGGGCTGGATCATGACAGAAATATGATAGAATTGGTACAGTTTCAGCAACATATCAGTTCATTTTTCAGAAATTCTGAACTAGGCGGCACAGACAATTTGACCCTGAGAGCCGGGCAAAATTTGTAGTACCGGGCGGGGCCGCCGGCGCTGGCCACAGTGGCTAGAACCCCGATCCATTCATTCATTTTAGGCCTGCAACACATCCCAAAAAGCGAGAAGGGGCAGTTGAGGGCTAGTAATGATGTACAAGTAGTAAAATAACATCATTTCAAACTGTTTTTTTAATTATGGTGTGGTACCAAAAGCAGTATCCATGAAAGGCTGAGATTTTAAGTAGAAAAGCTGGTCAAAGACTCTCCAGTTTGTCAACGAATGCATAAGAAGATTACAGAAATGTTTAAAAATGATGTTCTTCAAAGAAAGGGATGGGATTTGCATATTTCTCTCTCTGCAGTACAGAATACAAAACAATTCAGGGCGTCTGGAGGAGTTTCAGTGAGTAAAGGGCAGGGGTGCAAGCCTATGCTGAACCCCTATGATCACTGATCCCTCAGATAGCATAGTGAAGCACATATCAGAATATTTACAGAGGAATCTTTCAAATGGTGAAACAAGCACCAAATTCAACTCAAATACTCAGACATTACTCTTTTGTCAAAGCAAAGTTAGCCACCTAAATTTTCAATAGGCAGCCAGGTAGGGGTCAATTGAAGAATTACACAGGGGTCAAAATTTAAAAATGCTCCAGTCATATTGAAAACTGCACCACATTATTTGCCTGATCATAACGATTCCAAAAAAGTATAGTTTGGACTATCTGGGACTGAATATTGTAACGTTATTGTCATGGACTGGGCTGTTTGGCTGGCTGTGTTTTCTGTGTTTCCCACCAGGTGGTGCATGAGTGGAGCTGAGCATCTGGAGACCTCACCTGCAGCTCGTTTTCTCCTGATCAGGAACCTCACATGCAGCTCGTTTTCTCCTGATCAGGAACCACACCTGCAGCTACTGCATTTAAAGCCTGATTATGCAGTTGTTCATTGCCAGAGACTTGACATCTTGATATCTTGACATTTTTGAGATCTGATGATGTTACATGGATGCTGAAGCCGACTCGTGGTTGATGATTATGTCGCTGGTGAAGAGGAGAAATTGCTGAGGAATCCTTGAGGTCTGCCGTCAGACAGCACACTTCCGGAGGTAATTCAGGTTCTCTAACTCTCATTATTAGAACCTGCAAATTTGGCGTTCCCTCGCGCCTCCCTGTTTGAGCTGCTATGAAATTTGTTTGATCAGCTTCCACCCGCAGCTTGCAGTTGGAACTTTCTGTTCTGCCCCTGCCGGTGAGATGCCTGATCCTAAATTTAGCCTGGAAGTTTTTGCTGTATAAATCTGTTGGCGTTATAGAGTGTTTGGACTCACCTCAGTCTCTCCTCCTCCTCAGAGACTCAGCTCCGTCGCGGTCACCTGGTGCCGGCTCTTCTCCTGGTCCAATTGACGCTGTGGCTTCCTGCTGTTCAACTGCCTGGAGCGGGCCGTGTCCTCCACTCCACAGACCGTTTGACATTATAATTTATTCTGCTCACTGTGTGTTATTAAATCTCAGTTATTCACTCCCTCCTTCTCTGCTTCTGTTGCGTTTGGGTCTGGTCAAACTCTGGGTCGGGCTTCAAACCCGCATCCAATCCTTAACAGAAGTCTCTGGCCACGAAAATGGACCCAGCCGAAGCAGAGTCGGTTCGTTTTCAGGAAAAGATACAACAGTTTTTGGATTCAATCTGGGATCAGTTACAAACACTCTCTGCCCAGGTTAAACATGCTGACGCTCGCATTACGGAGCTCGCAGCTCAAGTTACACTGCTCCCTGTCGTTCCAGCTGCGGCCCCGCCTTCCCCCATGCAGATAGCTCCAACATCCGTTGATTCAGCTCCCGAGCCTTTAATTTGTCACCCAGAGCCATATGCTGGTAGTGTGGAAACCTGCGCATAATTTCTGATGCAGTGTTCACTGTTTTTTTCCCAACGGCCTTCTTATTTTTCCACAGATAGTAGTCGGGTCTTGTACATGACAAATCTGCTTCGGGGTGATGCATTGGCTTGGGTCACTGCTCTGTGGAGTAATGATTCACCCCTGCTTAATTCTTTTGCTGACTTTTCCGTGGATTCCGACTGGTTTTTGGCCATCCGTTGAAAACGCATTCTGTTACTCAATGGCTGCTTAATCTTAAACAAGGGCGGCGGAGCGTGGCGGATTATTCCGTTGATTTCCACATTTTTGCTGCACAGGCTGGTTGGAATACCGCAGCATTGCGAAGTGTTTTTGTCAAGGGCCTTAACGATTCACTCAAGGACGAACTGACAGTCCGAGATGAACCAGAGGATCTAGACAGGTTGATTTCCCTGGTTATTCGTCTGGACGATCGGATTAGAGAGCGCTGGCGCGAGAGAGGCCGAACTTCTGACCGGGTCATCCCGTCTCGGGGTCCTCCCCGACACAGATCAGGCCCGCCTCTCCTTCGCTCCACCGGGATTCCCCCTTCCGGTACCCTGGTTCCCCCTGCTGACGAGCCGATGCAGCTCGGCTGGGCTGAGTTATCCTCATCACCCGGTCAAACAGGCATTGGAAACAATAGTGACGTCACTCCAAAAAAAAAAAAAGAAATTTTTATTTTCTGTACTTGACGATGTAGACCATTCGTCACATAGTTTTTCATTGGTCTGTTATCGGTTTCTTTTGTAGTGTGGGGTGTTTTGGTGTTGGGGGTTAAATTTGTTGTTTTTGTTTGGTTTTATGGCACGTTTGGTGGTCTCTGTGAGTGGACACACAGGCTGGCGGGAACACAGCTCTTTGGACTCAGGTAAACTCATGTTTATTTACTGTGGTTTTTTTTTTTTTTTTCTTCTCCTTGGTCTTTCCTCCCCAGGGTTTGATTGTGAATGTCCTCTGGGGGGTAAAGGGCCGTTTTTTCGTTTTTGTTTTTCCCCCAGGGTTTAATTGTGAATGTCCTCTGGGGGGCTTGGGGTCATTATTTTTTTTTTGTTTTTGTTTTTCTCCCAGTTTCCACCCCCAGGGTTTGATTGTGAATGTCCTCTGGGGGGGAAATGACTGTTTGGTCTTTGTAGCCGTTGGGAGGCCGGGTCTGGGTCTGATTTAGTCATGGGGGTGTCTCCTGGGGTTTGATTGTGATGTCCCCTGGGAGGCGTTGGATGCTCCCACAAATGACTTTAGGCCTCAGATGTTCCTTGGCTGTGGTTATTACTCCCAGGGTTGATTGAGATGTCCTCTGGGGGGTGTTGGTCCCTGCATGTTGTCCGGGGGGTGTTGGATTCCTTTTTGTTGGTTTATTTTTGGACTGTGTTTACGGGACTCTTTTGGGTGTTTGGACTGCATTTTTTTTTTCTTCTCCTGGCAAACACTCCAGCCGTGTCATATTGTCTCCTCGCTGGCCTGACCTGCGTTCCTGGGATGTGCCTTTCCCGTGGACCCAGGAGGGTCGCACCGCATGTTCTCCGCCGTTGGACCCAGGGGGTCGCACCGCATGTTCTCCGCCATGGACCCTGGATGGTCGCACCGCGTGTTCTTCACCGTGGACCCTGGAGGGATGTGCCCTTTCCTGTTTCAGGTCCGTATGGTCACCAGGAGGCTCCCCGTGATGGGGGGGGGGGGGTATTGTCATGGACTGGGCTGTTTGGCTGGCTGTGTTTTCTGTGTTTTCCACCAGGTGGCGCGTGAGCGGAGCTGAGCATCTGGAGACCTCACCTGCAGCTCGTTTTCTCCTGATCAGGAACCTCACATGCAGCTCGTTTTCTCCTGATCAGGAACCACACCTGCAGCTTGTTTCCACCTGATAAGGAGCTGCTGCATTTAAAGCCTGATTATGCAGTTGTTCATTGCCAGAGACTTGACATCTTGATATCTTGACATTTTTGAGATCTGATGATGTTACATGGATGCTGAAGCCAACTCGTGGTTGACGATTATGTCTCTGGTGAAGAGGAGAAATTGCTGAGGAATCCTTGAGGTCTGCCGTCAGACAGCACACTTCCTAAGGTAATTCAGGTTCTCTAACTCTCATTATTAGAACCTGCAAATTTGGTGTTCCCTCGCGCCTCCCTGTTTGAGCTGCTATGAAATTTGTTTGATCAGCTTCTACCCGCAGCTTGCAGTTGGAACTTTCTGTTCTGCACCTGCCGGTGAGATGCCTGATCCTAAATTTAGCCTGGAAGTGTTTGCTGTGTAAATCTGTTGGCATTATAGAGTGTTTGGAGTCACCTCAGTCTCTCCTCGTCCTCAGAGACTCAGCTCCGTCACGGTCACCTGGTGCCGGCTCTTCTCCTGGTCCAATTGACGCTGTGGCTTCCTGCTGTTCAACTGCCTGGAGCGGGCCTTTGTCCTCCACTCCACAGACCGTTTGACATTATAATTTATTCTGCTCACTGTGTGTTATTAAATTTCAGTTATTCACTCCCTCCTTCTCTGCTTCTGTTGCGTTTGGGTCCGGTCAAACTCTGGGTCGGGCTTCAAAATTTGCTCCAATTATGGTTAAAAAAAAAAAAAAAACAGTGCAAATTATTGGTTGTGCTAATAGGATTAATAAATGGAATAGTTTTGACTGTGTTGAATGTTTGGTCTCCAAAGTAAAGGTCAAACAAGATCAACATCCATTGAGATGAGATGAGATATACTTTATTGATCTCACAGTGGAGAAATTATGTTTACACTATAGTTACCTCAGACAGCAATTAGTCCACAATTATTACTTGTTTACCGTAATAATGGCACACATCAGAATTAAAGCACATACACATTTGACATTGTTTATGTGCACTAAATTTGAAGAAGTCCATTATCCGAATTGAGGCAAGTGGGTGAAGGTCGCGCAGCAACCCTGAGTTGCGCCACCGTTAGTTTAGGGGGAGAACAGGACCAGCTGCAGCTAAAACCGCACCGCCCCCACAGAAGGGAAGGGGTGACGTGAGCAGAAGCCGGACTAGGAAGTGTGTGCTGGGGGTAGGAGGGGGTGGGGAGAGGGAGTGGAGCATGCTTCAGTCCTATGAAATACAGTTTATTGTCTTTGTGAGTTGAGATAAGAAAACATCCAAATAATCACCAAGGCCCGAAGACATTCCTCTGGAGGAAAAACAGTCGGGCAATTTGTCCTTCAGGCTGATAAGCCTGCCGTGTTGTGGCTAGAGCAGTGAAAAACATTTTTAACAGCTTCACTTGAACAACCAACCAAATCCCAATTATGAATTAAGAATATTCCCAATTATAAATTAAGAATATTCCCCGGCCTCCGAAATCTTCACCTTCATCTGCAAGGCACGCATCTGCTCCAAGATATCATCCAATTTGCGTCTGAGTTCAAGAGTCATCGCAGTCTGAGAATGCACTGCCTTGCCCACCTCGTTAATCATGACAGACAAGCGAAGGGCCGTGGTTCTTGATGCTGCCGTCTTGCCAATTGTCCGGTAGATTGGGGCAGCACATAAGCCAAAAAGTACTAGCCCTGCTACAATAAGACCAAATATGAATAAATCCTCAACGTCCTCAATGGAGAAAGGAGCCAAGCCACACGCCAGGATCCCCAGGAGTCGAGAACATAGCCCGCAGGATGCGTTCCATCTGGCCAGGTAGGATCCCTGGTCCTGACCTTCTTGTAGAAAAAGTGCTGTCAATAGTGTTCAGAAACCAGCTGATCAATTCCATGGTTAGTCCAATAATAGTCCAATAGATCCAGTATCCAATATAATTTGAGGAATTAACAGTCTGGTGAAGTAGGGACTTGAAGGTTAAAGCAGAGAGATAAGGGAGAGTGGAGGAGATGCGACCGCCCTCGTCGGAGTCCCAAGATGAAATTCTATGACGTGACATATGTTACCCTGTAACGTGAACTAAGTATGACATGATGCAAACTGTTCCTTTTAAAAAAAACCTGTTAACTCTCTATCTATCTATCTATCGATCGATCGAGAGGTGTGTGGAGGGAGATCACGCCCCCTTGATCCCTTAAAGCAATGGGACACACAACATTAAATTGGAATGCACTAAACAGAGGAGAAGGGTGACGTGGGTCGTGTCCGTGTAATCTGAAGCTCACGGTTTGGGAAGAAACAGGTGAAAAACATCAAGCAGACTCCGTTGAAGTCTGATTTGGGATTTGGCACAGGGTTTACACAACATACCCTTCCTAACACAACTCCAGTTGTACATGAAGAAACATCTGTGCAGCCCCTGATGTTCTGAAGTGGTCTCTCACCAAAATGCTAATCAAGACCTCTTCGTAAGCCGAAGAGGTCCTGTGCACAGAAGAGCACGACTGCACGCCGGGTGTTTATTAGTATTTATGCATTTTGGTGACTGTAGCTGCTACAAATAGCTGCAGCCATGTTTTTACTTTTCCTCATTTTGAAGCATTTTACTGCCACCAAGGGGTTAATGTTTCAGTGCACGTGTGTTTGTCTTTTAGCAGGATTCCACAAATACTACTGGACCTGATTTGTAATGTTTTTTTTTTTCACTTTCTATAACATTGCAAGAAAGGATGATTTCACAGATTTCTTTTAATATTTCATAATATAGATACCATCATAAAAAAAACAGTTATTCACATTCTGAGACATTTGAACAACATAATTATTTTGGTGCACATCCCTATAAAGGTATTATAGATCGAAATATGAATTTTAACAGGGTGCATTTCTATTGTGTGAGTGTAACTTAAAGAAACCTGATTTAAAAAATTGCATAATGTTATGAGATTATTTTGTTGTGTTCACTCCTTCAGATATAAGTATTATATTATTTCTCATATTCTCACAGAATATGAGAAATAATAGATTTCAGATTTCTAGCCTGATTTGTTACATTACTTTCACTCAATATAAGTGAGGCAGCCAGCTTTCAAATCCATGTTCTCATTATGCCGATGGAAGTACAGCATGAGGAGAGTTCTATAATTCTCTTCTCCTTCAGCTTTCTCTTAAATATGGCTAAAATATGTGCTGAAATCTTCACAGATGTATGTGCTTAAAGAGAAGTTCTTGTGCAATATATTTGTTTTTCTCCATCCCTCACTGAGTTTTACATTCTATGCATTTCTTCTGCTCATTTTTATTTTTTCCTTTCTCTGGAACGGTACGTGATTGAACAAATCTATCGTGACTGATGGGTTTTTCATGCAAATAATCATTTGAGGACATGCAGTCAAGAGAAAAGTTGGGTGTTGACAGCAGGCTCATCCAGCGACGCAAACTTCAAGGATTATTAAGATTTAAAGGACAACCATATGTAAAGGTTACACCAATATGATCCTGATATTTGGAATGGAAATGGAACGTGCACTGGCTTGATTTACAGGTGAAATCAGATTTCAAGGTGTAGTTGTTGACATATAAAATGCTGAGTGGTCCTGGGTACGATGGCAGAACCTGTTCCTGGTTCCCGAGCTGCAGGCTTTCTTTGTTTGATGCTTCAAACCTGAGAATTGAGCCAGAAGGTTTCAGGATTTTCTGTGATTGTGCTCCCTGGAATTTATCATATTCTGCTAAATCTTTTTAATCCTGATATATGGGAGCTCATAGTACCATATCACCCCAATAGAGCGCTTCGCTCTCAGACTGCAGGCTTACTTGTAGTTCCTAGGGTTTGTAAGAGTAGAATGGGAGGCAGAGCCTTCAGCTTTCAGGCTCCTCTCCTGTGGAACCAGCTCCCAATTTGGATCAGGGAGACAGACACCCTCTCTACTTTTAAGATTAGGCTTAAAACTTTCCTTTTTGCTAAAGCTTATAGTTAGGGCTGGATCGGGTGACCCTGAACCATCCCTTAGTTATGCTGCTATAGACTTAGACTGCTGGGGGGTTCCCATGATGCACTGAGTGTTTCTTTCTCTTTTTGCTCTGTATGCACCACTCTGCATTTAATCATTAGTGATTGATCTCTGCTCCCCTCCACAGCATGTCTTTTTCCTGGTTCTCTCCCTCAGCCCCAACCAGTCCCAGCAGAAGACTGCCCCTCCCTGAGCCTGGTTCTGCTGGAGGTTTCTTCCTGTTAAAAGGGAGTTTTTCCTTCCCACTGTCGCCAAGTGCTTGCTCACAGGGGGTCGTTTTGACCGTTGGGGTTTTTACGTAATTATTGTATGGCCTTGCCTTACAATATAAAGCGCCTTGGGGCAACTGTTTGTTGTGATTTGGCGCTATATAAATAAAATTGATTTGATTTGATATTTATTGATCATTGTTTATGTTTTATCTATCTCTGTAAGTAGGTCCCTTTGGTTGCTCCCTTGTTTTTCACTCTGCTGAATTGGCACAAGTGTTACGCTGGATGTCCTTCGTGACGCAACTCCCCATTACATGGAGAAATGTGGAACGGGTGGGGTTTGAACCAGGAACCTTCTGCACTGAAAGCAACTGCACTAACCACTAGGCCACCACCCCTGCCCTATCATACCATCACCTGTAATTTCATTAAATTGATGTCTTGTATTTTTTATGCCTGTTGTGTGTGTGTGTGTGTGTGTGTGTGTGTGTGTGTGTGTGTGTGTGTGTGTGTGTGTGTGTGTGTGTGTGTGTTTTGTTCTTGAACTGTTTTCTGTTTTGTCATTGTGGTTCCAGTGGAGGAATGGAAATGTTTAGGAGAGACAGTAGTGGAGTTTATAATCAGATTTTTCCGTGAAGAAGAAATGTGCAAGTTCTGATTTTTAAGAACAAGGGTGATGTGCAGAGCTCCAGTAACTACAGAGGCATAAAGTTGATCAGCCACAGCATGAAGCTATGGGAAAGAGAAGGAGAAGCTAGGCTTACTAAGAAGGAGGTAAAGATCTGTGAGCAGCAATATGGTTTCATGCTGAGAAAAAGCACCACAGATGCAATGTTTCCATGCAATGTTGTGCTGATGGAGAAGTACAAGGTCTGTTAGAAAACTATCTGACCTTTTTATTTTTTGCAAAAACTATATGGATTTGAATCATGTGCGCTTGCATCAGCCAAGCTTGAACCTTCGTGCGCATGCGTGAGTTTTTTCACACCTGGCGGTTGCGTCATTCGCCTGTGGGCAGGCTTTGAGTGAGCAGTGGTCCACCCCCTCATCGGATTTTCATTGCGAGGAAAATGTTTGAAGGATTTGGAGCTTTGCTGCATCAAATTTTTCCAGAAACTGTGAGAGACAGCCAGGTGGAAACCATTCGGAAGATTCAGACGGTTTTCAGGGACGATTCTATGGGGATCACACAGATTAAGGAGTGTTACAACCGGTTTAAAGACAGCGCACAATGGTGGAGGGCGCGCCGCGCTCCGAGCTGCGATCGACAGGCTGAAACGACCAGATCATTTCCAAAGTGAACACTGTGTTGATCCGGGACATCGTCTGACTACCAGAGAAATGGCAGAAGATGTGGACATACCACTTTTTTGGCACATTCCACTGTTACAGGAGTTTTTGTCATGGAAAGGGGAGTGGAGGAATTCACCACGGAGCCGCTAATGGCGCGGGACAAAAGCACCTCCGTGTTGGTCTCACAGGACATGTTGTAACATGCCCAGCTCTTGCACCATTCGGAAGATTCAGACGGCTTTCGGTGGCTTTTCAGTCATGTGACTATCCGAGAAATTGTGGACGAGCTGGACATGCCACAACATGTCCTGTGAGCCTTCATCACGGCGTTGCTTTTTGTTCTCTGCCATTAGCGGCTCTGTCCCGACGCGCGAATTCCTCCGCACGTCTTTTCATGACAAAAACTCCTGTAACAGTGGAATGTGCCGAAAAAGTGCTATGTCCACATCTTCTGCCATTTCTCTGGTAGTCAGACGATGTCCCGGATCAACACAGCGTTCATTTTGGAAATGATCTGGTCGTTTCAGCCTGTCGATCGCCGCTCGGAGCACGGCGCACCCTCCGCCATTGTGCGCCATCTTTAAACCAGTTGTAACACTCCTTAATCTGTGTGATCCCCATAGAATCGTCCCTGAAAGCCGTCTGAATCTTCCAAATGGTTTCCACCTGGCTGTCTCTCACAGTTTCTGGAAAAATTTGATGCAGCAAAGCTCCAAATCGTTCAAACATTTTCCTCACAATGAAAATCCGACGAGGGGGGTGGACCACTGCTCACTCAAAGCGTGCTCACAGGCGAATGACGCAACCGCCAGGCATGAAAAACTCACACATGCGCACGAAGGTTCAAGCTTGGCTGATGCAAGCGCACATGATTCAAATCCATATAGTTTTTGCAAAAAATAAAAAGGTCGGATAGTTTTCTAACAGACCTCGTATAGAGAAGACCAGAAGGAGTTACATTGTGTTTGTGGATTTAGAGAAAGCATATAACAGGGAGACAAGAGAAGAGTTGTGGTATTGTATGAGGAAGTCTGAAGTGGTAGAGAAGTATGTGAGGGTGGTGCAGGACATATACAAGGATAGTGTGACAGTAGTGAAATGTGCAGTAGGAATGAGAGACTCATTCAAGGTGGAGGTGGGATTACACCAAGGATCAGCTCTGAGTCCTTTCTTGTTGGCAATGGTGATGGACAGGTTGACTGATGAGATCAGACAGGAGTCTTCATGGACTATGATGTTTGCAGATGAAGTTGTGATCTGTAGTGAGAGTGGAAGCAGGTTGAGTCTACCCTGGAAAGGTGGAGATACACTCTGGAGAGAAGGGGAATGAAAGTTGTTAGAAGAAAGACTGATTGCATGTGCACTGAAAAAAATTGGAGTAATATTTACTTGATAAAACCTAAGAAAGTTTTTCACTTAGAAATTCCAAGTAAGTTTTACAAGGGGAATTCTTAA
The DNA here is from genome assembly GCF_902500255.1 of Thalassophryne amazonica. Lineage (NCBI taxonomy): Eukaryota > Metazoa > Chordata > Actinopteri > Batrachoidiformes > Batrachoididae > Thalassophryne > Thalassophryne amazonica. Next base: position 9,243,752 of record NC_047122.1, read on the forward strand.
GTAAAATTTACTTGAATATATATATATTTTTTTTCTAAAAGAATAACTCAAGTAACATTTACTACCAATCATCAACTGAATATTTTCATTGAATTTTACTCTGTATTTATTCATAAAAAGTCAAACTTTTCAACTGTTCCCCTTGTTTTCACTCAAGGTTGCCACAGATGTTGATTTGGCACAAATTCTACACTGGATGCCCTTCCTGATGCACCTCCACATTACATGAAGAAATGTAGTACAGGGATGGGGTTTGAACCGGGAACCTTTGGCACTTAAACCAAGTGAACTAACCGCTTGTCCACCACCTCTGCACTGAGTATGTAAGTTCCTTTGATTGCCCTTGTTTTCACTCGGAGTCGCCATAGCAGATCTTGGATCAATAGTTCATGAATGTGTTCATTATGAAACAGCCATCTTGATGCATCTTTTTTCGACACAGAATTTCTTTTGTCTGACTGTCTGACAAATTTAAGTATTTTTAATAATCCATAGTAGGCAGAGATGAGGCCAAGTGGTTAGTGCTCTTGGTTTCAGTGCAAAAGGTTTCCAGTTCAAACCCCACCCCTGCTGCATTTCTCCATGTAATGTGGAGATCCATCATCCAGGGTAGAATTTGTGCCAAATCAACATGCAGATCCAAAGTGAATCTGCTGTAGCAATCTTGAGTGAAAACAAATGGAACAGCTGCTTTATATGCAAGTAAAATTTACTTAAGAATTCTCCTTGTAAAATTTACTTGGAATTTCTGAGTGAACAAACTTTCCTGGGTTTATTCAAGTAAATATCACTCCAAATTTTTTCAGTGTGCGTGAATGAGAGGGAGCCCAGTGGAAGAGTGCGGTTACAAGGAGGCAGGGTAGTGAAAGTGGTGAGTTTAAATACTTGGGGTCAACTGTCCAAAGTAATGGAGAGGGAGGTAGAGAGGTGAAAAAGAGATTGCAGGCAGGGTGGGGTGAGTGGAGAAAGGTGGCAGGAGTGATGGGGAAAGTCTACAAGACAATAGTGAGACCAGCTATGTTGTACGGCTTAGAAATGGTTGCACGGCAGAACCGGAGGTGGCAGAGCTGAAGATGTTGTGATTCTCTTTGGGAGTGACGAGGATGGACAGGATTAGGAAAGAACATATCAGAGGGACAGCTCAGGTGGGACGGTTTGGAGGCCACGTCAGAGAGACGAGGTTGAGATGGTTTGGACATGTGCAGAGGAGGGACCCAGGGTATATAGGGAGGAGGATGCTGAGGATGGAGCTACTAGGCAGAAGGAGAACAGGGAGGACAAAGAGGAGGTTTATGGATGTGCTGAGGGAGGACATGCAGGTGGTTGGTGTGACAGAGGAAGATACAGAGGACGGGGTGAGACGGAAACGATTGATCTGCTGTGGCGAATGCTAATGGGAACAGCTGAAAGAAGAAAAAGATCAAGGTACCTGCACAGACAGAGAACTGTCAGACTGTGATGAAACATGCATCTTCAACCACATGTAACTGTAGAAGGTTAAAAAAGAAAAGACAAAAAGAAAAGCCTCCAAATTTGACAGATGTTTCTGTGAAGGCTCTCAGTTGTCCAGGTGGTTTCCATAGTAGAGAAGCTTGAATCTTCTCTACTCTACTCGACTCTTGTAGAGTCTCTCTGCAGTAGCCAAGACAGAAGTCAGACTACCAGAGCAAGAATTTTAGCTGAGGAAGCTTCTGCGATTTGAAGTGAGATGTCCTCGCGTCAAACAACCCAGTCCAGTCGAAGATTCAAGCTTCTCTACTAAATTTGACAGAATTACAATAGAAAACTGGCCTGGAATTAATTGACAAAATACAGAGGATTAAACACATCCTGAAAATCTGATGCAGAGGACAGGAACTCCCCCCCCCGCACAGAAGAAACAGCTGAACAGCTGCTTTTGTTGAAAATCCCAAATGCATCTGGTTCAAAGTGTGTTGCAATATTTTCACCACTTGATGGGAGTAAAACAAAGCTAATGTTGTGCAGGAGGCTGCTGGTCCAAACTGCAGCACAATGTACGACTTAAAATGTGAGATTGAAAAAAATAATACTGTAAGAGGCAGTGTGATATTTTTTATTAATAATCATTTAAAAAGGAAATATATGCACATTGTCATCTTTCTTATTGCCACAAAAATACAGATGATTTGTCAAAAGCAAGTAGTAGTGTGTTAAGCGCCTTGAGGCAGCTTTGTTGTGATTTGGTGCTATATAAAGTAAATAAATTGAATTGAATTATCTATATCATCATGCTTGGACATTGCTTGTGGCGCCCCCCAGGGGTCAGTACTGGGTATGAAACTGTTTATTCTTTATATAAATGATATTTCTAAGGTATTATTCAATTCAATTCAATTTTATTTATATAGCGCCAAATCACAACAAACAGTTGCCCCAAGTCGCTTTATATTGTAAGGCAAGGCCATACAATAATTACGTAAAAACCCCAAAGGTCAAAACGACCCCCTGTGAGCAAGCACTTGGCGACAGTGGGAAGGAAAAACTCCCTTTTAACAGGAAGAAACCTCCAGCAGAACCAGGCTCAGGGAGGGGCAGTCTTCTGCTGGGACTGGTTGGGGCTGAGGGAGTGAACCAGGAAAAAGACATGCTGTGGAGGGGAGCAGAGATCAATCACTAATGATTTAAACGCAGAGTGGTGCATACAGAGCAAAAAGAGAAAGAAACACTCAGTGCATCATGGGAACCCCCCGGCAGTCTAAGTCTATAGCAGCATAACTAAGGGATGGTTCAGGGTCACCTGATCCAGCCCTAACTATAAGCTTTAGCAAAAAGGAAAGTTTTAAGCCTAATCTTAAAAGTAGAGAGGGTGTCTGTCTCCCTGATCCGAATTGGGAGCTGGTTCCACAGGAGAGGAGCCTGAAAGCTGAAGGCTCTGCCTCCCATTCTACTCTTACAAACCCTAGGAACTACAAGTAAGCCTGCAGTCTGAGAGCGAAGCGCTCTATTGGGGTGATATGGTACTATGAGGTTCCTAAGATAAGAAGGGACCTGATTATTCAAAACCTTATAAGTAAGAAGAAGAATTTTAAATTCTATTCTAGAATTAACAGGAAGCCAATGAAGAGAGGCCAATATGGGTGAGATATGCTCTCTCCTTCTAGTCCCCATCAGTACTCTAGCTGCAGCATTTTGAATTAACTGAAGGCTTTTCAGGGAACTTTTAGGACAACCTGATAATAATGAATTACAATAGTCCAGCCTAGAGGAAATAAATGCATGAATTAGTTTTCAGCATCACTCTGAGACAAGACCTTTCTGATTTTAGAGATATTGCGTAAATGCAAAAAAGCAGTCTTACATATTTGTTTAATATGCACTTTGAATGACATATCCTGATCAAAAATGACTCCAAGATTTCTCACAGTATTACTAGAGGTCAGGGTAATGCCATCCAGAGTAAGGATCTGGTTAGACACCATGTTTCTAAGATTTGTGGGGCCAAGTACAATAACTTCAGTTTTATCTGAGTTTAAAAGCAGGAAATTAGAGGTCATCCATGTCCTTATGTCTGTAAGACAATCCTGCAGTTTAGCTAATTGGTGTGTGTCCTCTGGCTTCATGGATAGATAAAGCTGGGTATCATCTGCGTAACAATGAAAATTTAAGCAATGCCGTCTAATAATACTGCCTAAGGGAAGCATGTATAAAGCGAATAAAATTGGTCCTAGCACAGAACCTTGTGGAACTCCATAATTAACCTTAGTCTGTGAAGAAGATTCCCCATTTACATGAACAAATTGTAATCTATTAGATAAATATGATTCAAACCACCGCAGTGCCTTTAATACCTATGGCATGCTCTAATCTCTGTAATAAAATTTTATGGTCAACAGTATCAAAAGCAGCACTGAGGTCTAACAGAACAAGCACAGAGATGAGTCCACTGTCTGAGGCCATAAGAAGATCATTTGTAACCTTCACTAATGCTGTTTCTGTACTATGATGAATTCTAAAACCTGACTGAAACTCTTCAAATAGACCATTCCTCTGCAGATGATCAGTTAGCTGTTTTACAACTATCCTTTCAAGAATTTTTGAGAGAAAAGGAAGGTTGGAGATTGGCCTATAATTAGCTAAGATAGCTGGGTCAAGTGATGGCTTTTTAAGTAATGGTTTAATTACTGCCACCTTAAAAGCCTGTGGTACATAGCCAACTAATAAAGATAGATTGATCATATTTAAGATCGAAGCATTAAATAATGGTAGGGCTTCCTTGAGCAGCCTGGTAGGAATGGGGTCCAATAGACATGTTGATGGTTTGGATGAAGTAACTAATGAAAATAACTCAGACAGAACAATCTGAGAGAAAGAGTCTAACCAAATACCGGCATCACTGAAAGCAGCCAAAGAGAACGATACGTCTTTGGGATGGTTATGAGTAATTTTTCTCTAATAGTTAAAATTTTATTAGCAAAGAAAGTCATGAAGTCATTACTAGTTAAAGTTAAAGGAATACTCGGCTCAATAGAGCTCTGACTCTTTGTCAGCCTGGCTACAGTGCTGAAAAGAAACCTGGGGTTGTTCTTATTTTCTTCAATTAGTGATGAGTAGTAAGATGTCCTAGCTTTACGGAGGGCTTTTTTATAGAGCATCAGACTCTTTTTCCAGGCTAAGTGAAGATCTTCTAAATTAGTGAGACGCCATTTCCTCTCCACCTTACGGGTTATCTGCTTTAAGCTGCGAGTTTGTGAGTTATACCACTGAGTCAGGCACTTCTGATTTAAAGCTCTCTTTTTCAGAGGAGCTACAGCATCCAAAGTTGTCTTCAATGAGGATGTAAAACTATTGACGAGATACTCTATCTCACTTACAGAGTTTAGGTAGCTACTCTGCACTGTGTTGGTATATGGCATTAGGGAACATAAAGAAGGAAACATATCCTTAAACCTAGTTACAGCGCTTTCTGAAAGACTTCTAGTGTAATGAAACTTATTCCCCACTGCTGGGTAGTCCATCAGAGTAAATGTAAATGTTATTAAGAAATGATCAGACAGAAGGGAGTTTTCAGGGAATACTGTTAAGTCTTCAATTTCCTTACCATAAGTCAGAACAAGATCTAAGATATGATTAAAGTGGTGGGTGGACTCATTTACATTTTGAGCAAAAACATAAAAACTAGTATTGTTGGTGATGACATAAATATTTTTTGCTTGAGGGAATTTAAAGGAACTACTGGTGACAATCACTGCAGAAATGTACAAATTAAAGAGGTGATTTGATAGGAACAAATTATAATTAAACATAAGTATAACTAAAATCATGTTATTTGGCAACTGTAATAAAGAGACTCAAATGCAGGTACAAATAGATGGTGTGGATATAGGAATTTTCTTGGTGTAATAATAAATAATATGAGCGAAGCGTCGCACAGAGACAAAAAGCTCCCTCATGGTACAGGGCGTCCTAAACAGGAAGTGCCAATTTTCAAATCCACAGTAAAACAGGAAATGTTCAAATGTTCACTTCCTTGATTGACAGACGAGATCCCATGGAATCTCACGGGAACTCAGTGGCAGCTCACACTCAAACAGGAAGTGCCAATTTATTTATTTACAATGTATAATACACAAGTGAGGCAGTAATAAACATCTCAATAACATTACCAAAGCAGGCCACACAAATAAAAAATAAAGTGCAATACAACAAAAGAAAATGAAAAAACCCAATAGTATTCCAATTGTTATACAAGGGGTTATGTATTTGTAGAAAGTTTACTCAATATATCATAAATTGTTTCATATCTATTTGATTTAACATGTTAGGGATTTTAGATACATTTCAAATTCTATTAAAAAAAAACTTTGGTGTGTGTGGGGGGGGGGGTGATTTGAGTAGTCTTTGTTTGTGTATTAGACAGAGGACTAAGTTGTAACACAGTTCAATGTACTTATTTTGAAGAAGGGTTCCAAAGGTTACAGTGTCTCTTGAAATGAGGCTTGGGGTCGTAATTTCACTTTGTATCCAGTCCTGCAAGTGTTTCCAAAACATTTGCGTTTTGATGCCTTCAAAAAATATATGGTCTGTTGTTTCTATATTAATTTCACAAAAAGTACATTTATTGTCATCTCTATTAAATCGTCTTCTTAATAAATCTTTAGAAGGGTAAATAGCATTCATAATTTTAAAGTGAGTCTCTTTGACTTTTGGTTGAATAGGCATTTTTAAATATAATGTTCATAATCTTGCAATAGATTGAAACAATGTCTAATGAACTGATTAGTGCATTTCTTATCAGTGAGAGAGATCCCCTGGATCAATATGGAGCCCAGTTGTCGATTAATAGGTTGGTATACCATTATAGTTTTGGTTTGAAAAATAAATTCTTTAGGTAGAGCTTTTACAAGTCTTGTAAATCCATGAATAGGAGGACTGAAATTATATTTCAAACAGATGTAGAAGAATTTTTAGGTCCATATTTGAACTGTGATGAACTATCAAGTGTCCTGATCCGAACTGTATGTCCTCTGGTTGAACTAGCAGGTGTTCAACCCAAAAAAAGGGCTCCATTAGTCATTTAGTCTGTCAGGGGCTTTCCAAGGCCTTTTAGGTGCTTTCCCGCAGGCCACGTGCGGGGGCCTCAGGCCAGCTGCACGTGTGGCTGAGGCCACGTGCGGGGGCCTCAGGCCAGCTGCACCTGTGGCTGAAGGTCTTTTAAAAAATCAGTTGTAAATCCTTCATGTTTTAATGGGAGCATTTGTCACATTGAAATAATGGCCTAACACCTGCTTAGGGTTCACTAGAGGACGCTTCCAATAGAAAACCATGTCTTGGGAATGAAATAAATAAAAAAGTCGAAGGAGGAGCGATGCCCGCGGGTCTCCAATAAATAGACGAGCGCGGTTGTCATATTCAGTCTCTCTAGAGGACTCAGTTTGTCTAAGCTTTGTGTCGAAGGCTTAAATAAACTTAAAAACTCTGTGCATTTTATCTTGCTTAAGGCTGAATTATTCTAAAGTGTTGTGTCCTCTTTCTAGCATATCACTTGCAATTAGTTTGTGTTATCTAAAAGACGACATCCTGAGAAGACCAAAAAGACGAGCCGCGACAGAACTTGGCGAGCCAGCTTCAGGAGGGTCCAGGGGCATTCCGGCAGCCTGGGGCAGTCCAGCTCATCCCTCCAGACCGTAAATAACAGTGATCACGACTAAAAGGTAAGCAGAAACCTTTTATAATTTCTGCACGATCTGGAGGAGTGAGTCGGGATTTCCGCCCAAGTTGACAGGTGATATTTTTTAATTGCCTCTTACCCAAAAGAACCTGGACTAAGAAAATTGATAAGAGACTAAAAAAAGATAAGATTGAAAATTATCAGGCCTTGTAGATAAAATGCTCAGAAGGTGTGTGTGTTCCCGGGAAAAAGAATGTCTATGTGAGTGAAAGTTCAGGAATGTTCATGAACTCTGGTGCGGAAAGAGTGCGTGGAGAACTAACCTGGATGCTTGGGGAATAATTGGTGTTGAAATTCGTTACTAACGTGCCGGCTGATAGCATGCGCTGTAGGGGTTAATTTAGGGGAGTATACTGACAAATAGATACAAGGTAATACAAGGTTATTTAAAGAGTTTAACAGAGACTGAAGTGAAATAAGTGAGAAAAAAGAGTTTAACAAGAGAATACGTGCAGAGAAAGCACAAGATAAGCGCCTGAGGAGGCGCAGTAGAAATACCGTACGTGATAAAGAGATTTAAAGAGAAAAGTGCAAAGAAGCACAGCTGACAGTAAGTAAAAGAGCTCAATAAAGGACGTCATTTTTTAAGAAAAGAGAAAAACTATAAAAAAATAATAAAATAAATAGAGAGTTAGTGCAGAATACATGAGAATTAATGAAGCAGAAAATAGTGCAGTAAGGCACCAAATACACGCTTGTGGGGCGTGGGAGAAGAATAAGTAATTAAGTACACAGTAATATGAGTTTTTTTATAAGAAAAGAAAAAGAGAATATTTTCAGTGCAAAGGCACATTAAGCTCACGAGGAGCTCAGTAAGTGAAAAAAAAAAAAAGGCAGAAGAAAGTGCAGAAAGGCACAGGATACGCACGCGAGGCGCGGTAAGGCGTAGAAATAAATGAAATATTGTATGCTCAGAAAGGAGCTTGTGAAAATAATATGTTAAGCACAGGATACGCACGCGAGGCGCGGTAAGGCGTAGAAGTAAATGAAATATTGTATGCTCAGAAAGGAGCTGGTGGAAAATAATATATTAAGCACAGGATACGCACGCGAGGCGCGGTAAGGCGTAGAAGTAAATGAAATATTGTACGCTCAAAGAGGGCTTGAAAAAAGTAATATATGAAGTTGCTGACAGCGCCGGAGAAGCTGTCTAACGTGAAGAAGAGATACATGCTTAAACAGAACACATTGGTGTTAAGTGAATAAAAAGGTTGTTTAAAGCCGCGGAGTGAAAAGTGGCAGAAGTCTAGATAGAGATATATAGAAAGTTGTTTTTAATAATTTTTGTGTATAAAGCTTTTGAAGATTGGTGTGTGGGAGAGTGGAGAGTAATCTGTGTAAAGCTGTGAGAACTTGCAGGCTGGCTGACATACAAGATTAATGTGAAAGAGTACGAGGGGGAGGTATTTAGACCCAACAGGAGGACTTGGGAGGTGCATGACAGGCAGAGAGGAAAGTGTGAAACAGACAGTGAAAAAAGACAGGAGAAGAGTGCTATGTAAATACAGAGAAGGTAGATATTATTTCAAAGAGAGAAAACTAATAAACAAACATAGCAGAAAAAGACGAGAAGCAGAAAGTTAAAAAAAAAAAAAAAAAAAATTAAATTAGAAGGGAAATAGAAAGTCGGGAGCAAAGACATTAGGAGGTGTTAGGGTTGTAAGAGGATTAAATAAATAAAGTTGGTTATAAATCAAAAGAGATAAAGCTTAGATTATAGTGAAAAAGCTGACAGACTGATCAATGCTTGGAACAGTCATTGATGGGAGACTTAAGTGATGATGAAATAATACTCCCAGAACATTACTTGACTGACGGAGACATCGAAACCCAGGGAATCAGGACACATTTTTGGCTGGAAAGGACCTATTTTGACAGGGTAGGAGCAGAACATTGGCAGGACGAACAAGAGATCAATCAGAAATTATGGCAGATTACTAAGGTAATCAATCTGAAGCAAAAGAAAGAACAATTCCCTCTAATTAATTGGGAGCTGCTGATAAGACGTCTGTGGCATCAGGGTTTAACCCCGTGGCTGGAGCTGCTTTGTGCTGACCCTAATAAAGAACTTAGCATACCATTAAATCATTTAGTAACACTACCAACCGATCCAGGTGAAGAACTGTTTCCTAGGTTGACTCTGACTATGGTCCCAAGGAAGGTTCGGTGGGAAACAGGTAAATTTTCATATTTAGTTAAAGAAAAAGGAGACGGGCATAACAGTTGGAAATTTAATCCTTTTAAGGGTTTAAAATACAAAACAGGTGTTACAGCCAGCAAGTTATTGGTCTGGATCAGGACAGCCCCTGAGGGACTACCAGAACACCATAGAAACACCTCACATAGCGTTTGTCAGGGTTACATGGGTAACTCTCAAGGTCAAGGTCGGGAAAGTACCCCGCTAGACTTAGTACTAAGAAAATATCCAGGAAAACGCACTAAGGCCAACCAATGTATGAGAAAGTGGCACAAAAGGTCACATGGGGGCAGGCAATGGCCTTTGGTGGGATCATTTGATCCGGTGATGTGTGAAGCAGTTGCGGTAGAAATACAGAAAAAAGAAATTAAAGATCAGCAGAAGAACGTAAAAAACAACAAAAAACGCACTGAAGAAAAAGAAGTTTTGGCCTTGTTCAAGCAGGAAGCACAGAGGCTACAGCAGAAAAGAGAAAAAATGACAGAGGAAAGATCCAAAGAGACTAAAGCCAGTGCACCGAGCTGGGAAGCAGAGCCACCCCATATAAACGTCATGATATGGGGAAGACAGCTGGACAATTTGTATTAGGAACTCGTGAAGAGGACCAAGGCATGGATGTGGAGGGCAAATTCACACTGACACTAAAAGCTCGAGAGCCACAAGGAGACAGGTCCTCAGTCTGTCAAATGGATCATACAAGGTCTCCAAGTCCGAAAGTAAGTGGTCGCACACCACGACCAGCAGGGGGGGGCCACAAATAACAGTGACACGGAGGCAGACGAGGATAAAGAGAGAGACCTGAAGGCTCCGCCTGCACATCGAGGTCCACTGAAAACCGTCCCCTCCCACCATAAGTCAGCCGACTGGACCTTCACAGGCTATAGAGGCTCCGAAGAGTGGCACAAGAGCTTCTGTGACACACTGGATCTGGCCAGAAGAGATAATGAAGAACTAGCTGAGCAACTTCGGCTAGCGAAGGAAAGAATACAAAGACATAGGGACGCCGAGGAAAGAAGAATATTACAACAATCGACGCCCAATCAAGGGAATCACATTATACAGCCACCCACCCGAAAGATTTCTGGTGAGATCATCATTGAGACTGCAAAAGAGGCCCGACTCAGGCAAAGACAACAATGTGTAGCCAAAGACATAGCGGCTTTAGAACAGAATATAACCGACTGGATGGACTGCCTGGAACCAGTCAGTCGCACTCGATCTGGAAGACAGTATGGAGTCCGCACAGAAGAAGAGGAGGACGAAGACCTCATATGCCCATTGGTGGTTAGAAATGGTCATCATGTGTATACCCCATGGAGCTGGACAGACATGGTGGGGCTGGCCAACAGACTGCCAGACATCACCCAAGGAGCTGGGAGATGGATAACTGCCTTAGAAGAAGGCACTGCAGGGGTAACCTTGTCTTTAGGTGACATAAAAGCCTTGCTAATGCATGTCATGGGAAAACATGACACTGAAGAATTAGCAGGAAAGGTTGGACTAACACAGATGATGGGCACAAATCAACATGATGAAGTCCCCTTTAATCGCTATAGAAACTCCATGTGGGAAGGACTGAGAAGAAAGTACCCTGAGGTCTTGGATCCCTCTAAATTGGATGATGAGGAGTGGACACCTGAAGAGTGCCCAAAGAAGTTCCTGCACCGATTCCAGAAGAGATGGGCGGAGGAAACAGGAAATGCATGGAACCATTCTCCAGCAATTGAAATCCTGTTTAAAATAACTGTAAAAAAGGCTCTACCAGATGAGGTTCAGAAAGCCCTAGATGGAGTTGTGGGACTATCAAAAATGAATTGGGCTTTATACTCTGAGCATATTTGTCACCATCTTGAAATCTACAAGAAAGAAAAACAAAAAGAAGAAGATGCAGCAAAATCCCTGACGAAAAAATTGGTGCAGATGCAGTTGGGAGAGCTAACCAAAGTCAAGAAAGAAAAAACAAAGACCCAGGCACCAATGATGACCCCTGTTCCTTCTGAGTCGGTAAGCACAGGCCCTACGGCAAACACTGCTGCCACCATACAGGCACCTGTGGTAACAGCCACACAGAGCCCCCAAGGAGCAGCAGGGAGCACTGCTGCAGGAGAAGTCTCAGCACCAGTGGAGCATCACTATCACTACCATAGCACTGGCACACCCGGAAATGGACCCACCTACAGTCATGGGTGGAGAGGAGAGTCACGGAACTTTCAAGGTCAAAGAGGAGGGTGGCGAAGAGGATCTCGCCAACCTTCATTTGGAAGTAGATTCCAAAACTCAGCTCCCAGGAACAGTCAAGCGGGACCGCCTATGGGACCAACACCCCCAATAGGGGATCAACCCTCTAATGAGTGTTGGAGCTGTGGACAACCTGGACATCGAATGAGAAATTGTCCGGCCCGACCTTGGGTTGGACCCTCTGCCTATTGGCAATAGGGAGGCCTAGAGAAGACAGAGGGGGAAACGGTGGCATTGGCTATTTCGATGATACCTAAGGAAGAGCCAACCGTCACTGTTAATATACAAAACAGAGATTTCCCTTTCATGGTGGATACAGGGGCAACATACTCTTGCATAGGGAAAATGGGCGCTCATCTCCCCCTCTCTGGGTCTGTAATTAAGACCATCGGCTTCTCTGGGAAAACTCAAATAATACCTTTTACATGCCCACTTCCTGTCACGATTGCAGGAAAAACAATTGAAGCACCCCTGTTATACTCACAAAATACACCTGTGAATTTGCTGGGAAGAGACATTTTATGTAAGCTACAAACCCAGATAGTGTGTACCCATCAAGGACTGCAAATACACTTTCCTGACGAAGCACTTGCCAACATTATGGTGCTTATGGACATGGAAAACAAGGTCCGACCTGTGCAACCCATGGTATACTGGCTGAAGTTACAACCAGAAAATTCAAATCTTCAACTGGAATGGGAAAAATGGAAGCCCTGGGCAGAACAACACTATGAAGCAGTATGTACACCTAGTTTACCTTTACATGTCACCCTGATGTTCGATGCCAAACAAGAACAAACTGACTATGCATGCTGCTGGGATGCATTGATGAATCAACGGCTGTTTCACATAACCACCACAGAAATTTATTTAGGCCCCCAAGGGGCCGCAGCTTCTGTCAAGCTAACTTCAGCTGAACAACAATGGTATCAAGTGCCGAATGCCACGCCTCATGTGACCCTTTTAGTCTCAGAAAAGTACGAATCCCATGACCTAGGTCCAAAGGTAAAGACAGCCTCAGAAGTTGAAGAATGGCAAAACATGGAAAGTCCACAAGTACATCTGTCAAAAGACCAGCAGTTTATACGAATTAATTTAAAAGTAAATGATGAGGCTATAGCTCAAAAAGTGGAGCTCAATCCTAGACCAGAGGGACAGATGGTGTTATCGGCCCAACAAGAGAAATTGTTAGAGCAAATACCACCAGTGGTGTGGTCCAAAAGCAAAACGGATGTAGGACTAGTAAAAACAGCCTTACCAGTAAAAATAAAAGTAAAACCGGGAGCAAAACTGCCTCACCAAAGGCAGTATCCATTAAAACCTCAGGCTATTGAAGGCATAAAACCAGTAATTAAGGGACTAATGGCAGCTGGAGTTCTAATAAAAACTGCAAGCCCATGCAATACTCCTATCTATCCTATCCCTAAAAACAATACCAAAGAGTATCGGCTGGTACATGATCTGCGTCCTATCAATGCAATAATAGAAATGGATGCACCTATAGTACCTGATCCGCATACTATACTATCAAGCATCCCTGCTGGAGCAAAATGGTACACAGTAATTGATCTGTGTTCAGCCTATTTCAGTGTGCCTGTGCACCCAGACTCACAACATTTGTTTGCATTCACATTTCTGGGACAACAGCTAACGTATACACGGCTACCTCAGGGACTGAACCTGTCCCCAGCCATCTTTAACAAAGTCCTGGCTGAAGATTTACAACACCTTGACATACCCAGTACATTGGTGCAATATATGGATGATCTCCTTATTGCATCAGAGACTCAAGAACAGTGTGAAAAAGTTTCATTAATTGTATTGCATGCATTGGCAGATGGAGGTCATAAAGTAAGTAAGGACAAATTGCAGTTCTGCAAACAACAAGTAGAATACTTGGGAAGACAGTTGTGTGGGACCACGCGATGTATAGCCCCAAGCCAAGTGGAGGCTATAATCAAGGCTCCCAAACCCCAAACAGTGGGACAGATGCTTTCATTCCTTGGGATGGCAGGGTACAGTCGGCCGTGGATTTGTGATTATGCTATAAAAACTGCACCTTTGCGTGCCATGATTAGAGCAGTGGGGCAAACAAGCAATGCAGCTCTCCTCGTCTGGACAGATCAGGCAACGGGAGCTTTTGAGGCCCTAAAAACAGACATGCAATCTGCTCCCGCGTTAGGTAACCCAGATTATGGGAAACCTTTCCATTTGTATGTTACTGAAAAAACTGGATATGCTTGTGCTGTACTAATGCAGGAAACAAATGAAGGAAAACAACCATTGGCCTATTATAGTACAAAGCTTGACAACATTGAAACAGGATTGCCACCATGCTATCAGGGTCTAGCAGCAGCTGCCTTTGCATTTCAAAAAGCATCATCCATAATCATGGGACATGCAGTAACGTTGTACACGTCGCATCAGTTACATGCCCTGCTAACCAGTCAACGTTTTGTCTTAACACAAGCTAGACGCACTGGATATGAAGTTGTGTTGTCCGCCCCAGAAATAACAATACAACGTTGTCACACGGTGAATCCCGCCACCAAATTGACCACACCGTTAGATGGTACTCCACATAACTGTGTGGCAGAGACAGAGAAATTTTTGAGAGCCAGAGAACATTTGTATAATCACGCCATAGATGCAGATCTAACCCTGTTCGTGGACGGCTCATGCTTTCGGGATGCCGCGGGATTGCATGCGGGTATGGGGATTGTTAAACTAAACACGGATGGCGAGACCTTTGAATTACTGGAGTCCCAAGGAATTGATCAGCCTTGTTCAGCCCAACTGGCAGAAATCAAAGCCTTAACTATGGCTTGCCAGATAGCTAAAGATCAACGTGTTAATATCTACACAGACTCAGCCTACGCTTATGGCGTATGTCATGTACATGCAAACATTTGGAAACAAAGGGGATTCCTGAGAGCAGATGGCACCCCTGTCACTCATGGAGAAGCGATTTCCCAACTGTTACAAGCTCTCCAATTACCGTCTGAGGTAGCCATCATTAAATGTGCAGGTCATCAAAAGAATAATAACATCATAGCTCAAGGTAACAATCTAGCAGATGACGCAGCGCGCAAAGGAGCACAAGGAGAAAATATGTTTCCCCTGCTAACCATCCAAGATTGTGCCCCACTGGTTTCACTTGACGCACTGATAGTGGCTCAAAGTAGGGCCAGTGGAGAAGAAAAACGAATGTGGGTTAAATGAGGCGCTATTGAGACACGCAGTCAGGGGCCAGCGGACAAGCTGTGGCGCAGTAGTCATGGACATTTTGTGTTACCCACCAATTTATTACGACATGCAATCATTTGGGCCCACGGACCCGATCATTGTTCGCGAGTCCAAATTATGAACAAACTAAAAGCTGTCTGGTGGTCACCATATATGGCAGCAACAGTGGACCGTTTGTTGAATGAGTGTGAGGTATGTGCACAGTACAATGTCCGGAAATCATTCACAGCCCCTTTAGCCCACATTCCGGTCCCTGATGGGCCATTCAGACATCTTATGATGGATTTCATAGACATGGGAGCTGAAAATCGAGTTAAACGAATGAGATATGTTTTGGTAGTGATATGCAGATTCAGCCGATGGATTGAGGCAGTAGCCTCTGCAAATCAAGACCATAAAACGGTAGCCAAATTCTTGTGCCGAGATGTCTTTCCAAGATTTGGCATTCCAGATACTATCTCATCTGACAACGGTAGGGCTTTTGTAGCCAAGGTTACACAAGAAACATTCAAACAATTGGGTATCAAACAGAAGTTTGGGTGTGTTTATCACCCTCAATCAAATGGGGCAGTGGAACGGGCTAATGGCATTTTAAAGAACAAACTAGCAAAAATCATAGCAGACAGCAATGGCAAACTAACCTGGCTGGATGCGTTGCCGCTTGCTTTATTGTCAATGCGCTCACAAACTAACCGACTAACCCATTTGACACCATTTGAAGCTCTTACAGGTCGGCCAATGCCTATTCCATACCTGAGAGGACCCTACGAAGGACCATCGCTGGAGCAGCTACAAGACGAATGGCATAATTATCTGAGACAGTTAACCCAAATACACAAAACTATCTTTTTGCAGGTCAAAGGTGCTACAGAAGACAGAGAAGCAGAGATTCCACTCGAAAATCAGAGCATCCAGCCTGGTGATCTGGTTTACGTCAAGGTGTTCAAAAAGAAGTGGGACAGGCCCCGCCGAGAAGGTCCTTTTAAAGTTATTCTTGCCTCACGTACAGCAGTCAAAGTAGACGGTAAGGACACTTGGTTTCATTTAAACCACTGCTGTAGGGTTGGTGGCCCAGCGCCCCTGCGGCCTCGGCAAGCTCGTCTTGGCAGAGCCGCCGGGCCAAGGGGGGAAGCAGGAGAAGCCAGAGACCCTACAGCAGCACCGAGGGACGGCCACGCCTCCCTGCAGCCAGAAGAAGCACAGAGGGAAGGCCACGCCTCCCTGCAGCCAGGCGAACACCGGCCAAGGCGCTCACAGAGACTGATTGAACAAAGACGGCGCACAGCTTCAGAGAGTAGTGGATCCCTGCCAGATAGAGCAGCGACAGACTCAGATGCAGACTCAGAGACAACTGGAGACGCAGGCCAACAGACAGACAGAAATACAGACCGACAGATAGACAGGCCACAGGAGACATCAGACTCGGACAGCAACTCAGTAGATTTACCGACAGAAGAACCGCAGGAAGTACAACCCAGACAAAGCACAGATACACCACACATCCCTAGTGACAGCTCATCTAGTGATGGCTCACTTAGTAGCACATCTAGTAGCACATCTCAACAGTCATCAGAGCAATGATTAAGGAATTATTCAAGGGATTGACAACACTACTGGTGGTCAGTATGGGAGAAAATAGACATCCAAAACATACAACGGACTGTGCCGTGGCCATGGCCGCAATAGCAGCTAAACAAGGCATTCTAAACACAGGAAAAACATATAATTTGGTATACATTAAATCAAAAGCCTACAAGAACATAGGAATACAGGGAAAGCTGGGGGATTACATATTAGGCGAAGCCATTAGCATCAAATGTGAAGAGGAGGGAACACTCAACATAGAGGTAATTTGTGATAAAAGAGGATGCAGGGAAACCAAGCAAGACGTAACTGTTACAGTACATGAAGCCACAAAATGGGTAAAAATCAAACCAAGGAAAAAGAGGACAATTAGAAGCCTAGAAACAAGCAGTCACTTAGGGAGATGGGATCCCAGTACAGACCTAGCCCGCACACAAGGGTTGAAGACCAATTTATTTTACCAATGGTTGAAATTTTCGGCTAGGCAGATCAGTGAAAAGCCTTGCATAGCCTGTCACCGGAAAGGTGTGATACCTCAGGCTAAACCCCTACCTGATATCAACAACTGTTATAGGAGTCCCCAACATAACCCAGACCAAGCAGAATGCTATACACAATGTGTTATGAAAATGGCAGTAGGTGATGAAAAATATGCTGCCGACAGTAAACTTTGTCCAGTGCCCCTAAGTACAGAAGGAACCGTTCCACCTATGATTAAAATAGAGAAAGGGATGATACACCCATTCTGTATAGCTAAAGGCTTAGTAGCACAATACATAAGCGATTGGCAGGTAGGGACGACCCAGCCAAAACACCACATACAGTGTATGCAAAAGCAGCAAGAATACAAACCGGCTAAAACAGCATGGAACATTACCGTCTGTCACACCCTGCCAGCAGCAGGCATACAGCGTGAACAAATAGTACCGGCCACAGGGGGGTCGGTAATTGGACTGAATCTCACCCATGCTTCATGGGTATCTACTCCAAATTTAGCTAAGGGAACGGTACCCTTAGCTGACATCTTTTGGATATGCGGACAAAAAAGGAAACTCCTGTCATCGCTGTCCCCGAATTGGAAAGGCCTTTGTGCTCCTGTGATGCTCACAGGAGCAATAACAGTAATTGAAATGCCAAATTCAATACAACCCATGCCACAGAAACTTCGTAAGAAAAGAGGAATAATGACGTTTAAAACAGACTACAACATCACAGTAAGAAACGGGATACCAGAAGGGATACCCCGACAGTTAGAAGCCATAGACAGTAGCAGAGTTAAAGCAGATGAAGATGCGGATAAATGGGGATGGGCATTGGCTCTGTTCGGGGTTACTCCAAAAATCCGTTCTAGGTTCCAGGAGGTGCAGTGGATTAATTACTTGTGGTATAATCAGCAAAGATACCTGAACTGGACATTGGCAGCAGTAGGAGCCTTAACCGAACAACTGCACGCCACCTCGCTAATGACAATGCAAAATAGATTAGCTATCGAGATGATGATGGCTGATGAACAAGGAGTTTGTATTATGATCAAAGCCACCGAATGTTGCACAGCTATTCCCATGCGTACAGGGGAAGACGGAAATTTGACAGAGCTCTTAATCACACTTGAGGAGATGCAACAGGAACTGTTAAGTAACTCCATAGGAGGGAGAAATGAAACTGACGATTCTGGATACATTGTAGGGAATGGAATGAATATTGGCCCACTGTTTTCACTGTTTGGGACTCTAAGGAGAGGGTGGATATCATGGAAAGACTGGTTATACCAGATAGGTGTAATCTTGGCACTAACAGGGGTGGCGGTCTTGCTGGTAATATGTTGTGGTATTCCCTTGATAAAATTTCTGGTCAATAAATTGATTTCATCCACAGTAGGACAGCTCCCACTGTTAGCCATCCGAGCCCTAGAAGAAAGCACAAACGAAACAGACAGAGAACCAGAATATATGGAAATGGATGAAATACCAATTATCCTCCCCGACAGCCCCCAGCTCCCTAATATTGTGGCGTATACCCCAGATAGGGAGGACTGGGATGGACCGTGCTTGGTGATATTGTAGACGAGGAAGAAGACATGCACGCACATTTACATTCACACACATGCACCCACAAAAATGAGGGATAGGATAGACAATATCTGAAAGAATGACATGGAGCTGTAATAATGAACGTATATGTATATTACTAGGACACAGGAGTATGGCTGAGAGACCAGACTCCCCTGATCAGGGACCTATGCCTGATCTGCCTCTATCAAGTCTGATTGGACTCTCAGAACTGTTCGGAGAAGAGGATATACAGGAGGGATGGTCGAGACATGATTGGTCGCCACAGCCGCCTTCCATCCAGCAGCTAAACCAGTTGGCAACAGAAGGATCTTCATCGTTCCAGCACCTGGCGATGACGGCTTCACAGAATCTGCCTGCAGCAAGAGTCGGCCCGAGGACTCCACCATCACCTGAAGGACCCTTTGGACTCAGGAACACACCCCTTCCGCAGATGCCATGGAGACAGTCACATGTGCCAGGGGCAACGATACCCTCCAGGGGAGGCAGCCAAGGTCGGCCATATGCAGCAACCGCCCGAGTGCATCCTAGACCCAATTCACTGCTAGGACCTGTCCCCAGCTTTCCACCCCCAAGGCAGGAGAGATATTCTGATCAGCCCAGTACCTCTGGAGGAGGATCAGCAGGGGTAGACCTTAGCCAAACTCACCCACCAGGACAGAGGGGAGCTTTGTACAGGCTACTAAATGCCCAGAGTGTCCCAACCACTTGCCTGTGTGACATCAACAATACTCCCCCCACACACGAAATGCCTTCCCCCTTGTACTTCCTGTCCCCTGGACTGCACAACCTTAATCTGGTCATGGTCACCTTACAGGACATGGCAATCTTGGTTCGAGAGCTTCGTCTTCCACAAGAGTCTGTTCCAAAAACCTTGGAGCAGCTCCTGCCCCTCACAAATCACATTCCCCATGAGCTATTTGAGGAAATCATGCCACAACTAAGTCAGACAGCTGCATACCTGTTCAGGATACACCGTGACAATGCCAACATCTCTTGTGCTCAGGAGGGCCTCCATACTCAACTGTGTGGTCTTCAGTCTAGTATGGACATGCTAGCCTGCATGATGGAGCATATGGAAAGGGAACAGCTAGGGCTGGCCACCACCACCCTGAATGTGGGCAAGAATTCTCTGGGGGCCCTGTACAACCTGGCCAAGCAGCACAAGGAGCTGGAAAGATCCATCAGAGAACTGCACGACTGTCTGAAAGCCAGAATTCCTGATCCTTCCCCCACTACCCCTGAAAGGCCAACCTCCCCATGTTCCCCAACTTCTCCCAAAACTTCAGATGCTGAGTAAATGCTGAGGAGCGCGGACTGACGTAATGGCACTGAACACGGACTATGATCTTGGTTCTTGAGTTTGAATTGCGGACTGGTTTCAGAAATCTGAGTGTAAATAAAAACAAAGAAGGATATATGTTAGTAACGAAGGTTGGGTAAATGTCTGTCCTTACCATCATCTGCGTAACACAGATAAAGCTAAATGCATACACATAGATATCACATTGCAAAGTTATAAAAAGGGGACCCTTACACGGCGTGTTTGTAGATTTAGTAGTAAAGATGCACCATAGGGACCCCTTTTTTCTTAAATTATAGCATGCCTCAAGAGACATGCATTGCCTAAATTTGGTGTCTGGCCAAAACGGGCATTAGAAAACAAGCTGAAAAAGAAGAAAAACAAAGTGGAGAATGTTGAGAAATGGCCTATAATGAAAACCATTATACGATTGACTAAGGCAAATGACTTAAGGACGGACATGAAGGGAAACCATTTATTGTGTTTATCATTTAACTAGACATAGCTGCGCTAACCTTAGAATAGTTTCTTGATTGGTTGACTAAATAGTGGTAACGTAGGGGTTATTTGATGCATTTAAATAATAAATGTGTGACGCTTTAACAAAATAATATGTAGAACCAAGTATAATGGGTTGGAGCCTCTGGTTGAGTGAGTCAATAGATGCCAGAAGATGATTGGTTGCACTGATGTCAATGTGAAGCCTTTACTTTGCCATGATTAAGAGGTTGATGTAACTTGTTTTATGTGGCCATTTTAAGTGCCTTGAATTACACCAAAACTCAATGTTTGAATGTCACCTTGTGTTGATATAATCCAGCTAATTGCTCACCTTGTGCCTTAGTATGTAGGTTCACCTGCACTGCAATATATTTACCGTGTGAAGTATCACTGATATTCATATCCGCACCAGAGTTATCAGTAACTCGAGTGATGTGTTTTTCTTTTTTATTGCAATGCACAAATGAGGATGTCTTGTCAGTAAACAACCCAAGAGTATAGTTGATGTAATGGGACTCTTTCGAGTCCCAGAGGAGGGACTGTAGAAGAATTTTTAGGTCCATATTTGAACTGTGATGAACTATCAAGTGTCCTGATCCGAACTGTATGTCCTCTGGTTGAACTAGCAGGTGTTCAACCCAAAAAAAGGGCTCCATTAGTCATTTAGTCTGTCAGGGGCTTTCCAAGGCCTTTTAGGTGCTTTCCCGCAGGCCACGTGCGGGGGCCTCAGGCCAGCTGCACGTGTGGCTGAGGCCACGTGCGGAGGGGGCCTCAGGCCAGCTGCACCTGTGGCTGAAGGTCTTTTAAAAAATCAGTTGTAAATCCTTCATGTTTTAATGGGAGCATTTGTCACATTGAAATAATGGCCTAACACCTGCTTAGGGTTCACTAGAGGACGCTTCCAATAGAAAACCATGTCTTGGGAATGAAATAAATAAAAAAGTCGAAGGAGGAGCGATGCCCGCGGGTCTCCAATAAATAGACGAGCGCGGTTGTCATATTCAGTCTCTCTAGAGGACTCAGTTTGTCTAAGCTTTGTGTCGAAGGCTTAAATAAACTTAAAAACTCTGTGCATTTTATCTTGCTTAAGGCTGAATTATTCTAAAGTGTTGTGTCCTCTTTCTAGCATATCACTTGCAATTAGTTTGTGTTATCTAAAAGACGACATCCTGAGAAGACCAAAAAGACGAGCCGCGACACAGATAATTTAGCAGCTCCCCATTTGTATTCATCAAGTGTACAACAGACCATATATTCCTATTCATCCATTCTTCATAAAACAGTGACTTATTACTATGAAGTATATAACGATTGTTCCATATAATAGTACAGTGCAATTATGCACAAACAACAATTTCCAATATAATAACACTTGCTTGTGGAACTCCGATAATTTGATGGGCAATTTGTTAATATTATAGTCCGATAAAAGTAATATTTTTAATCCACCCACCTTGTTAAATATAAAGTTTGGGATACAATACCAGAACAAATCAGATATGCTCAGCCAAGATTTTAACCAATTAATTTTTAGAATACCATTAAGGCGGTCAAAATCTATTATTTTCAATCCCCTGTCTTTTAGGTCTTTGACCATTTGATTTTTTTTAATATAGTGTGGCTTATTTATCCAAATGAAGTTCAGATTTAAGGAATTAATTGTTTTTATTAAGCTATTTGAGACAGCAATGCTACAGGTTGGATAAATAAGCCTTGAGAGACTTTTCATTTTTGTCAAGTAAATCCTGCCTAGTATAGAAAGATCTCGTTGAAGCCATAAATTTAATTTAGATGTACATACATCAAGCTTATCTTTAATATTCTTATTGAGGTTAGAGTTTGAGTCCTTTGATATGAATGTACCCAAGTATTTTATTTCTGATTTAATTTAGACCAGGGGTGGGCAACTTGTTCCAGAAAGGGCCAAGAGGGTGCAGGTTTTCTTTGCAGCCACTGATTCCACCAGGTGTTTTCACTGATTAACTGATTTCATCTGCTCAAAGAGTTATTAATCAGTGAAATCACCTGGTGGAATCAGTGGCTGCAAAGATTATACATATTTACATATGTGCACATTTACAGACAAAAAAGGAAACAATAAATAAATGAATAAATCTAAGTAATAAATGGATATGTGAAAGAACTGGTGACCATCAAAGCCCTTCATCCTCCCGCTACCTGTGAAAACCATGTTTTTGTACCGCCGTTTGAACTGGGTCATGTTTGGACATTGCTTGAGCTCCGCCGTCAACCCGTTCCACAGCTTCACTCTACATATTGATATACAAAACCTTTTTAGTGTTGTACAAACCTGCAGATGTTTTAGTTCATACTCCCCCCTCAGATTATAATCCCCATCTCTGTTGTTGATTATACATATATAATTATATGTTGATTATACATATGTAAATACATATACATATGTAACCCCTGGCAATAATTATAGAATCACCGGCCTCGGAGGATGTTCATTCAAATGTTTAATTTTGTGGAAAAAAAGCAGATCACAAACATGACACAAAACTAAAGTCATTTCAAATGGCAACTTTCTGGCTTTAAGAAACACTATAAGAAATCAGTCAGTAACGGTTACTTTTTTAGACCAAGCAGAGGGAAAAAAATATGGACTCACTCAATTCTGAAGAATAAATTATGGAATCACCCTGTAAATTTTCATCCCCAAAACTAACACCTGCATCAAATCAGATCTGCTCATTAGTCTGCATCTAAAAAGGAGTGATTACACCTTGGAGAGCTGTTGCACCAAGTGGACTGACATGAATCATGGCTCCAACACGAGAGATGGCAATTGAAACAAAGGAGAGGATTATCAAACTCTTAAAAGAGGGTAAATCATCACGCAATGTTGCAAAAGATGTTGGTTGTTCACAGTCAGCTGTGTCTAAACTCTGGACCTAATACAAACAACATGGGAAGGTTGTTAAAGGCAAACATACTGGTAGATCAAGGAAGACATCAAAGCATCAAGACAGAAAACGTAAAGCAATATGTCTCAAAAATCAAAAATGCATGTCAGGTAAAGGCACTGGGGAGATGGCTGTCATTACATCATCAATAAATGCACAAGTTTACGTTGATATTTTGGACACTTTTCTTATCCCATCAATTGAAAGGATGTTTGGGGATGATGAAATCATTTTTCAAGATAATGAATCTTGCCATAGAGCAAAAACTGTGAAAACATTCCTTGCAAAAAGACACATAGGGTCAATGTCATGGCCTGCAAATAGTCCGGATCTTAATCCAATTGAAAATCTTTGGTGGAAGTTGAAGAAAATGGTCCATGACAAGGCTCCAACCTGCAAAGCTGATGTGGCAACAGCAATCAGAGAAAGTTGGAGCCAGATTGATGAAGAGTACTGTTTGTCACTCATTAAGTCCATGCCTCAGAGACTGCAAGCTGTTATAAAAGCCAGAGGTGGTGCAACAAAATACTAGTGATGTGTTGGAGCGTTCTTTTGTTTTTCATGATTCCATAATTTTTTCCTCAGAATTGAGTGATTCCATATTTTTTTCCCTTTGCTTGGTCTAAAAAGTAACCGTTACTGACTGCCACAATTTTTTTTTCCTGATTTCTTATAGTGTTTCTTAAAGCCAGAAAGTTGCCATTTGAAATGACTTTAGTTTTGTGTCATGTCTGTGATCTGCTTTTTTTCTACAAAATTAAACAACTGAATGAACATCCTCCGAGGCTGGTGATTCCATAATTTTGCCAGGGGTTGTATATAAATATGCATAATCATGAGATGTTAGTAGATTTTTACATACATTGAGTTGCAGATTTGTTTAAAACTGTATTTTGAAATCAACTGATGATAAGAAAAGGACTTAGACAGGACAAGGGGCAGGACTGAATAAGCAGATGCTTCTTCTTACTTCTTTTTGGACACATTACATTGACATTGTTCTACTGTTTTGCATCTTTTTTGTGATTTGTTGGTTTCTATGTTTGTTGATGCTTCTTCTCTATTAGTTTGCTGTTTTGTCTGAAATAAAGCTTTCAATCAATCAATCAATCAAATCAATCAGTCAGAACTTGTTGGATG
Source organism: Thalassophryne amazonica (assembly GCF_902500255.1). NCBI lineage: Eukaryota > Metazoa > Chordata > Actinopteri > Batrachoidiformes > Batrachoididae > Thalassophryne > Thalassophryne amazonica. The sequence continues at coordinate 9,268,146 of NC_047122.1, forward strand.
ATTTGTTGTTTAACTGTTTGTGTATGAGCTTCTGATCACTTGCTGTTGATCTCTCCCAACTTGTGACATGACTGGTGACATGGCTCAGCAGCTACTATAAACGTGTTGTGATCTAGGGATTTTTTGAAAGTTGTAGTGATAAAAGTGTGAAATAACACTGCAAACACTGAGCACACCCCTCGGGTCACTGAGCTGATGGCCGTTAGCACCATGGACAGCACCATGTGTTATCTTTATGCTTTTGATGAAATCTTGAGCAGAATATTGCTGATCGTTTTCATGGTTTGTGTCGGTGGAGCTGTGTCAAAATCCTGGTGAATATATTCTTGAACCTGTCTCATTGTCATTCTAGTCACAGTCCCCTCCAGGAGTTAGCTTGGAGTTTTCAGCAGACTTGCAGCCTCCCACCTCCTCACTCATCTCACGGATTAATATTAAGATGGAATTTCATATTTCAATGAATAAATACGTATACATGAAAACAAATGTGAAAGAAAAAAAAATTCCAGATAATATGTAAAATTAAAATTTATGATATTATACTGTTTTCAACATACAATTACAGATAATTTTACATAATGGTTTTCAATTAAAGTTGTACTAATTTTCTAATTTATTTTAAAATTCAAAAATAAACACAATTATCTAAAAAAATAATTCATTGTCATGATAAAAGGTCACTGGTCACTAAGATTGATCAATGATACCATGACATGTTGCATGATTATTCCTGGTTGTTCATGCAACCGAGGGTGCCACCAGCTGTATAGTTACCTACCATCAGCATCGAGTGGTTGCAACCACAGGCACATTTGTAGAGACTGGACTTGGCACAACCACATCGTGGGTCTGTTATGAATTATTCTGCTCCATTGGGTAGGTCTGGTACCTTCTGATGTTATGTCATTGTCTTTATAATCTGAGCTCTGATTCTAATCAGATGATGGAGAATAAAACAGAGATATGCAATGTGGTTTTGGGTCTCTTATTTAAACAGCAGTTGACATAATGTATCTCATCCAATTAAATTGTGTCTGCCAAGAAAAATGTCAGTGTCACAACCGGAGACATCAACATATGGTGAAAATTTTATTAAGTATGCCTGCCTTCAGGATTCTTCTACTTAAAATGCATCCATAATCAATCAATCAATCAATTTTTTTATATAGCGCCAAATCACAACAAACAGTTGCCCCAAGGCGCTTTATATTGTAAGGCAAGGCCATACAATAATTATGTAAAACCCCAACGGTCAAAACGACCCCCTGTGAGCAAGCACTTGGCTACAGTGGGAAGGAAAAACTCCTTTTTAACAGGAAGAAACCTCCAGCAGAACCAGGCTCAGGGAGGGGCAGTCTTCTGCTGGGAGTGGTTGGGGCTGAGGGAGAGAACCAGGAAAAAGACATGCTGTGGAGGGGAGCAGAGATCGATCACTAATGATTAAATGCAGAGTGGTGCATACAGAGCAAAAAGAGAAAGAAACAATGCATCATGGGAACCCCCCAGCAGTCTACGTCTATAGCAGCATAACTAAGGGATGGTTCAGGGTCACCTGATCCAGCCCTAACTATAAGCTTTAGCAAAAAGGAAAGTTTTAAGCCTAATCTTAAAAGTAGAGAGGGTGTCTGTCTCCCTGATCTGAATTGGGAGCTGGTTCCACAGGAGAGGAGCCTGAAAGCTGAAGGCTCTGCCTCCCATTCTACTCTTACAAACCCTAGGAACTACAAGTAAGCCTGCAGTCTGAGAGCGAAGCGCTCTATTGGGGTGATATGGTACTACGAGGTCCCTAAGATAAGATGGGACCTGATTATTCAAAACCTTATAAGTAAGAAGAAGAATTTTAAATTCTATTCTAGAATTAACAGGAAGCCAATGAAGAGAGGCCAATATGGGTGAGATATGCTCTCTCCTTCTAGTCCCCGTCAGTACTCTAGCTGCAGCATTTTAAATTAACTGAAGGCTTTTTAGGGAACTTTTAGGACAACCTGATAAACAAACAAAAAACACAAAACAAAAAAAACAAAACAAAAAAAATCACTAATCCTACCTACACATTTTTTTCCAAATTATTTTTGTCTTTATTTTTTATTTTATTTTTTTTCAAAATCAGGTTTCTAAAAAGTTTTACTTTAATATTTTATTTATGTAGTCAGTGTTCTATGAGTTTCCAATCAGTCTGCTGGATAATGTCAAGTTCAATCATTTACTGTAGAAGTAGGCCCTGCAAAACATGTATATATACTCAAAAGTTTACATACTCAGGCAGAATTTTGGATTTTTTTGGCCCTTTTCCAAACAATATGAATGATAACACAAAACTTTTTTCACTATTTATTTTCATTTAATATGGCGCCAAATCACAACAAAGTTGCTTCAAGGTGCTTCACACTAGTAAGGTCTAACCTTATCAACCCCCAGAGCAAGAACAGATGTGAGAGTGGTAAGGAAAAACTCCCTCTGATGAATTGAGGAAGAAACCTCAAGCAGACTAGACTCAAAGGAGCGACCCTCTGCTTGGGCCATGCTACCTCCACAATTTACAAAACGAATATACAGGAAATTTTGCTAGTGCACAGGATGGGAGGGTTACAGAAACAGACACCACACCCATCTCTGGATGGAGCCGCACCTCAAACAGAGAGAAAAAACAGAATCAAGCATTGGAAAGACAACAAATACAGTATCATTTTTCAGCATTAAGCAACAAGAAAAACAGAAAAAAAATAAGGTGATCGCTGGCCACTAGCCCTAAGCTTCACTAAAAGACCCAGAATTTAGATAAAGTTGAGGCCGTAGCACGCTCCGTTTCCTAATAAAATGAATTTAAAAAAGTAAAAAACATAGCAACATACTATGCCAGTATGCTACCCATACGAAAGGGAAAATAAGTGTGTCTTACGTCTGGACTTAAAAGTCTCTACAGAATCTGACTGATTTATTGATGCAGAGAGATCATTCCACAGAACAGGGGCACGATAAGAGAAAGCTCTGACCTGCAGACTTTTTATTCACCCGAGGGACACAAAGTAGTCCTGCACCTTGAGAACGCAAAGCCCAGGCCGGTACGTAGGGTTTAATTAGGTCAGCGAGGTAGGGAGGTGCCAGTCCTTGGACAATTTTATAGGTTAGTAGCAGAACCTTAATATCTGATCTCACAGGGACAGGAAGCCAGTGAAGAGATGCCAAAATGAGTGTAATGTGGTCAAACTTTCTGCTTCCTGTCAAAAGTCTGGCATCAGCATTTTGAACCAGTTGGAGACCCCTAATGCTGGACTGTGATAAACCAGAAAATAGAATATTGCAGTGGTCAATCTAGAAGAGATAAACACATGGATCAGGGTCTCAGCATCAGCCATAGACAGGATGGGACGAATCTTCGCTATATTTTGCAGGTGGAAGAAAGCAGTCCTCGTAATATTTCTAATGTGGAGGCCAAAGGACAACGTAGGATCAAAAATTACCCCAAAGTTCCTCACTTTGTCAGTGTGATGTATGACACACAAGCCTAGGCTGTTAGCTGGTCAAAAAGATGCCATTGTCTCACTGGACCAAGAACCATCACTTCAGTTTTATCAGCATTTAAAAGTGGGAAATTTCTCCAGCCTATCGAGTAGAATATGATGATGCACGGTATCAAACACAACACTAATATCAAACAGCACCAGAACCATAGTGGTGTCTGAATCCATTGCAAACAGAAGATCATTCACCACTTTAGTGAGAGCCGTCTCTGTGGAATGATATTTTCTAAAAGCAGACTGCAGTGGCTCAAAGAGATTATTCTCAGTAAGATGGCCCACATGCTGCTGTGAAACCACCTTTTCCAGAATTTTAGAGCACATCATAGATTTGATATCGGCCTATAGTTTTTCAATACACTAGGGTCAAGATTAGAGTTCTTAAGTAATGGATTAATCACTGCAGAATTGAAACATTTAAGAACAGATCCAGAAGTTAATGAGAGATTAAGTTAAACTCAGCAGCTGCTGACAACAACAACAACAACCCCCCACTTTAACATGATAAAGCTAAGAAAGTTTTTGCGGTTTTTACCTCATATTGTCCTCACAAAGAGAGTTTAGGCACATTTGGGTGGAAAAATGCAGTTTGTATTTGCTGTTAACACATCGCGGGTCAAACAGAGCGGCTCAGAGTTTAACAAAATTAAAAAACAAAAATATCTTTGTAAAGCTCAGTGCACAAAAATAAAACACACAAACGAAGTTAAAACAGCACATAAAAACAAAACATCACAGCACCACTAGGTATTAACAGCTAGCTTAAATTTGTTTGTTTGTTTGCTTTTACTTAAATTTAGATTGGGCACTACTTACTTTGAAATCTGAGACGTGTTTTCAGTAGGTTGCACATCGGAATACTTCGTGTGTGAGGTTTTAGCAACGTGTGTAGTAACACTGTGGACTGATCGACGCGGAAGTGAACCGGAAGGAATGTCGCAGACATCAGGGTCCTCCTGGCGGATGAAACGGATGGTATGACACATCGCCCACATTCAAAATGGCAGCGCCCATGGTTTTAGGGGTCCTCGTGGTGGATGACACGGATGACGCAGTTGGATTTTTTTTTGTTATCACCCGAACTCTCATTTGACTCATTTTCACTCAGTGTTCAGTATTACATTGTTACATGCATACATCAATCAATCAATCAATTTTATTTATATAGCGCCAAATCACAACAAACAGTTGCCCCAAGGCGCTTTATATTGTAAGGCAAGGCCATACAATAATTACGGAAAAACCCCAACGGTCAAAACGACCCCCTGTGAGCAAGCACTTGGCGACAGTGGGAAGGAAAAACTCCCTTTTAACAGGAAGAAACCTCCAGCAGAACCAGGCTCAGGGAGGGGCAGTCTTCTGCTGGGACTGGTTGGGGCTGAGGGAGAGAACCAGGAAAAAGACATGCTGTGGAGGGGAGCAGAGATCAATCACTAATGATTAAATGCAGAGTGGTGCATACAGAGCAAAAAGAGAAAGAAACACTTAGTGCATCATGGGAACCCCCCAGCAGTCTTAAGTCTATAGCAGCATAACTAAGGGATGGTTCAGGGTCACCTGATCCAGCCCTAACTATAAGCTTTAGCCAAAAGGAAAGTTTTAAGCCTAATCTTAAAAGTAGAGAGGGTGTCTGTCTCCCTGATCTGAATTGGGAGCTGGTTCCACAGGAGAGGAGCCTGAAAGCTGAAGGCTCTGCCTCCCATTCTACTCTTACAGTCTGAGAGCGAAGCGCTCTATTGGGGTGATATGGTACTATGAGCTCCCTAAGATAAGATGGGACCTGATTATTCAAAACCTTATAAGTAAGAAGAAGAATTTTAAATTCTATTCTAGAATTAACAGGAAGCCAATGAAGAGAGGTCAATATGGGTGAGATATTGTTGTGTGGGCCGCCAGAAGAGGAGGTACTGCTGGCCCACCACCAGAGGGCGCCCTGCCTGAAGTGCGGGCTTCAGGCACGAGAGGGCGCTGCCGCCATGGACACAGCCGGGGGTGACAGCTGTCACTCATTATCTCTTGACAGCTGTCACCCATCTACACTTCATCATCCCACTCCATAAAGACCGGACGTCATCTCCACCTCGTTGCCGAGATATCGTCTACCTTAGGAGGTACTTTGTTCTCAGCCATTATTTCGTCTACCACAGACAGTGTTTGCTTGTGATATTTTTGCAGTCGGTTTTGTGAGTGCTTGCAGCTGGAGGCTGGGTTTGGACTGACATCTTCACTCCAAACTTTTGATAAGTACACATACTACTGCACGTGCCAGCTTTTCTGTATGAGCGGTGGAGGTGGAATTTCCACCATTGTTTGTACTGGGTGTTCACACACCCACATCTGATTGTCTCTGCTCCTCGCCAGCAGTACCGGATCCAACACGCGGAGACGGTGGCCACCTGGGGTGTTCGGGATTTGGCGGCTCCAGTATTCTCCAGGTTCGGTGGCGGAGGAAATCGTGTGGTTCTGGTTCTTCTCCTGACAGACGTCCTCTATCCTCGAGCCTGCCCACATGTCACCCTTGTTAATTGGTTATTGTACACATTCTGTAATCTGCTGTGTTTGGTTGTGCTTTTCACAACAGTAAAGTGTTCATATTTGACTCTTTCATTGTCCGTTCATTTACGCCCCTGTTGTGGGTCCGTGTCACTACACTTTCACAACAGATATGCTCTCTCCTTCTAGTCCCTGTCAGTACTCTAGCTGCAGCATTTTGAATTAACTGAAGGCTTTTCAGGGAACTTTTAGGACAACCTGATAATAATGAATTACAATAGTCCAGCCTAGAGGAAATAAATGCATGAATTAGTTTTTCAGCATCACTCTGAGACAAAACCTTTCTAATTTTAGAGATATTGCGCAAATGCAAAAAAGCAGTCCTACATATTTAATATGCGCATTGAATGACATATCCTGATCAAAAATGACTCCAAGATTTCTCACAGTATTACTAGAGGTCAGGGTAATGCCATCCAGAGTAAGGATCTGGTTAGACACCATGTTTCTAAGATTTGTGGGGCCAAGTACAATAACTTCAGTTTTATCTGAGTTTAAAAGCAGGAAATTAGAGGTCATCCATGTCTTTATGTCTGTAAGACAATCCTGCAGTTTAGCTAATTGGTGTGTGTCCTCTGGCTTCATGGCTAGATAAAGCTGGGTATCATCTGCGTAACAATGAAAATTTAAGCAATGCCGTCTAATAATACTGCCTAAGGGAAACATGTATAAAGTGAATAAAATTGGTCCTAGCACAGAACCTTGTGGAACTCCATAATTAACCTTAGTCTGTGAAGAAGATTCCCCATTTACATGAACAAATTGTAATCTATTAGATAAATATGATTCAAACCACCGCAGCGGAGTGCCTTTAATACCCATGGCATGCTCTAATCTCTGTAATAAAATTTTATGGTCAACAGTATCAAAAGCAGCACTGAGGTCTAACAGAACAAGCACAGAGATGAGTCCACTGTCTGAGGCCATAAGAAGATCATTTGTAACCTTCACTAATGCTGTTTCTGTACTATGATGAATTCTAAAACCTGACTGAAACTCTTCAAATAGACCATTCCTCTGCAGATGATCAGTTAGCTGTTTTACAACTACCCTTTCAAGAATTTTTGAGAGAAAAGGAAGGTTGGAGATTGGCCTATAATTAGCTAAGATAGCTGGGTCAAGTGATGGCTTTTTAAGTAATGGTTTAATTACTGCCACCTTAAAAGCCTGTGGTACATAGCCAACTAATAAAGATAGATTGATCATATTTAAGATCGAAGCATTAATTAATGGTAGGGCTTCCTTGAGCAGCCTGGTAGGAATGGGGTCTAATAGACATGTTGATGGTTTGGAGGAAGTAACTAATGAAAATAACTCAGACAGAACAATCGGAGAGAAAGCGTCTAACCAAATACCGGCATCACTGAAAGCAGCCAAAGATAACGATATGTCTTTGGGATGGTTATGAGTAATTTTTTCTCTAATAGTTAAAATTTTATTAGCAAAGAAAGTCATGAAGTCATTACTAGTTAAAGTTAAAGGAATACTCAGCTCAATAGAGCTCTGACTCTTTGTCAGCCTGGCTACAGTGCTGAAAAGAAACCTGGGGTTGTTCTTATTTTCTTCAATTAGTGATGAGTAGTAAGATGTCCTAGCTTTACAGAAGGCTTTTTTATAGAGCAACAGACTCTTTTTCCAGGCTAAGTGAAGATCTTCTAAATTAGTGAGACGCCATTTCCTCTCCAACTTACGGGTTATCTGCTTTAAGCTGCGAGTTTGTGAGCTATACCACGGAGTCAGGCACTTCTGATTTAAGGCTCTCTTTTTCAGAGGAGCTACAGCATCCAAAGTTGTCTTCAATGAGGATGTAAAACTATTGACGAGATACTCTATCTCACTTACAGAGTTTAGGTAGCTACTCTGCACTGTTTTGGTAAAAACAGATATGATTAAAGTGGTGGGTGGACTCATTTACATTTTGAGCAAAGCCAATTGAGTCTAATAATAGATTAAATGCAGTGTTGAGGCTGTCATTCTCAGCATCTGTGTGGATGTTAAAATCGCCCACTATAATTATCTTATCTGAGCTAAGCACTAAGTCAGACAAAAGGTCTGAAAATTCACAGAGAAACTCACAGTAACCAGGTGGACGATAGATAATAACAAATAAAACTGGTTTTTGGGACTTCCAATTTGGATGGACAAGACTAAGAGTCAAGATTTCAAATGAATTAAAGCTCTGTCTGGGTTTTAGATTAATTAATAAGCTGGAATGGAAGATTGCTGCTAATCCTCCCCCTCGGCCCGTGCTACGAGTGTTCTGGCAGTTAGTGTGACTCGGGGGTGTTGACTCATTTAAACTAACATATTCATCCTGCTGTAACCAGGTTTCTGTAAGGCAGAATAAATCAATATGTTGATCAATTATTATATAATTTACTAACAGGGACTTAGATGAGAGAGACCTAATGTTTAATAGACCACATTTAACTGTTTTAGTCTGTGGTGCAGTTGAAGGTGCTATATTATTTTTTCTTTTTGAATTTTTATGCTTAAATAGATTTTTGCTGGTTATTGGTGGTCTGGGAGCAGACACCATCTCTACGGGGATGGGGTAATGAGGGGATGGCAGGGGGAGAGAAGCTGCAGAGAGGTGTGTAAGACTACAACTCTGCTTCCTGGTCCCAACCCTGGATAGTCACAGTTTGGAGGATTTAAGAAAATTGGCCAGATTTCTAGAAATGAGAGCTGCTCCATCCAAAGTGGGATGGATGCCGTCTCTCCTAACAAGACGAGGTTTTCCCCAGAAGCTTTGCCAATTACATACATATGAACCGCTTATCTGGGATCAGGTCATGGGGACAACAACTCCAGCAGGGGACCCAAAACTTCCCTTTCTTGACAGCATTATTGTAAAATATTAATTATCATGTACACATAGTTCATTGCTTGTCATATAATTGAATTCATAGAGTCTGTTGACATCTAAAATCACTTTGCGATGTTTGTTATCCTGGAAAAGTTGCCCTGGTAAATAGATGTGTTAAACGCCTCACGCCAACAGACCCAAAGTGTCCTGAGCAGACTTTGTGAATACGTTTGGCTGCAGCAGAACACGGATGTTTACCAGGAGGCTGCTCTTTGAGCAACGACTAACAAAAGGAAGAAGAGAGATGAGACCTCTGAGCTGGTCAGTCTGTCTGATTCGTTTTATTTCACTCTTATTTTGTTCATCAAATCTTAAAGCACAGTGTTCGTTCAGGAGAAACACGGTGCAGAAGGCATTTTGATTTTGCTCAGTTAATTCTGAATAATATTGCAATTCTATTAAAAACACCAACACCCTCACACACACCCCACCCCCACTCCTGACCTATAGTTACCCCCCCCCCCAACCACATCCCCCCACCCAAAAAAAGAAAAGAAGCTCAGCTGTGAAAGTTTTGGACTAAACGCGTTTCCATCAGTTCTTGAAGACTTTGATTCAGAGCCTTCAATAAGCCAAATGGAAAGCCGTGTTTCCGTCTCAGCTCCTCCTCGCTCACGCCGGCAGACCTTCTAATTGCGATGAGGAAGCGATTGATCTGCGGCAGCTGCATCCTGTGACCGACGCTCTGCTCGGCTATTTGTCTCTGTCAGCCCTCCTCAGCTCGCTTATCATCCACCTCCTCTTGAAAAGCACTGGCACGGTCCGTGCTCGGGCCTTTGTCAGTGCACGTGGTGTGAAACGCAGCCTCACTCTTTCTGGTCAAGCCCAATTTGGTTCCTGTGTCTTGGAATGGATGTGGAGTGGCACTGGAGATGGCAGCTGGTTGGGCAGCAGCCACGGCAAACGTGTTGCCGCCGTGTCGCTGCCACGCCTGAGGGCCTGCAGCAACATCTGCCCTCGCATTCAGGGATGGATCCCAGCCAGTGGGACGTATTCATGCCGGCGTCGCTCAGCTGGGCCATCATGCTCTTCCTCTCTCGTCTTTATGTCAGGCTCCGCCTCTTTACAGCCCGATGGTAAGCTATTAGGCACCCTGTAATTTCCTCCCCAGCACTGAATTGGAACCAAAAGGTGTGCTTGGAAAATTAGCAACTTGACCTCCTGATTATATGTGTGTGTGTGTGTGTGTGTGTGCTGGAGGAGGAAGGAGAGCAGGTGTTTGATTGAGAAGTAAGAAGTGCTCTCTTTCTTTGAGCTCTGTGACGGCCGGCAGGCTCCGGCTCTGAGCGGTTTTCGTTCTGTGACAGTGAGGCAGCTCAGCCGCTCAGCTGTAGCTTCACCAATGTTCTGTAGCACCTTTGAAAAGCCAAAGAGTCTCATTCATCCCTGCTGATTAGATGGGTGATGCTATTCCACAGCATTTGTCAAAGCACCACACAGCGTCTCCATTCTTACTCATTTACTTTATGAGTCAAACTCTGATGCCAGCAAAGCCAAAACGCTGATAAAACTCTTCCGAGTGTCAGAGGAACGGTGGAACATCTGACATGATGGAACCGGAAAGAACGCCCAGAACGGAATTCTTAATTCCTTTGGAAACATGTACAGTGGTGTTTGGAGGTTTGTGAACTCTTGAGCTTTTACATGTCTGAATTTTGTAACAGCATCACATGTTAAAACTAGAGCACTGCACCCGTACAGCCCAAACCTCCACCAACACTAGTTTGCAATTCCACAAAATTTTACCTTGGAAAAAAATTTCAAGTCCAGAGTCTTGTCAGAAGTGTCTTTTCATAAGCTAAATTAGATGTGATCAAATGTCAGGAGGATGTACTCAGTTCATGCACTGTCAGATCTTTTTTTTTTCAACATTTTCAGTTTCGGAATTCTTTTTCAGATAATTTTCACAGAACATTGGTTATCTCTGCTATGGACAATTTGTCATTGCTTTTTGGCACTTGGTTTTTGACTGATAACTGGAATATAGAAAAACAGGCATAAAATTGGAACCTCCATCCAATTTTGGTGGTGTTGGTAAATCCATAACAGAAAAATGAGAGGGACTGAGGCACTTTGATTTGGATATGAAGCAAAATGTACACCAAAGGGACTTCTCAACATTAAATTTAAATGTCCAGAAAATTCCGCAATCCAGATCAGATCCAGTGTCGCAGACCCAATGGTGCCCCCTAAAAATTAGTCTGCCCTACCTTCACTTGTGCATTAGTCATTTGGGACCACAACAGCACGTTGAGTCTGACTCTCTGAGTCTGACTCTCTACACCCAAAGTGATCAAAGGTAATAATGTGATTATTAACCATCAGACAACAAAGTAAAACCTCTTAAATCATTCTAAAGTCAGTTTTAAGTAGAAAGGAGGCGATAATCGGTGAGTCGCTACTGACGCTCTGAAATGACGTAGGTGCGCTCTGATCACTCTTCCGTCTTTTATGATGAAATAATGCACAATTTATTTAGAAATGATTATTGTACAAAAGCTTCAGATATCTGTCACTGAGACAGATGATGACTGGAGTGCAGTTTTATGCAGAAATGAGGTGATAATCAGTGAATCGATGCTGATGCAATTACGCTGTTGATGCTCTGAAACGACACTTGCACAGTGAAGGTGGGGCGGACCAATTTTTAGGGGGACCGTTCGGCCTGTGACATCGGGCCAAATTTTGTCAGGTGATAGTGAGTGCCAGTCTGCACCTCACTTTCAAATATGAGAGTGATTGGGACATGTTTGATTAAGATATAATGTAAAATATATATTAAAATATATATTAAAAAGGATTTTCAATGTTAAATTTAAATGGCACAAAATCTGCAATCTGGATCAGATCCAGATCAAACTTTGTCAGTCGATAAAGGATACCATCCTACATAAGGCTCTCAAATATGAAAGAATTTCAATCTTTTTTTTTTGACAGTTATGAAATTTTAAAAATTCATTCAGTGTTAAAGGATAGGGATTTCTATCCAATTTCCAAAGATTTTGTCCTGACTTTCACCTATGACCTTGTAAGCTGAATCAGTTCTTGCCTATCAAGATATGAATCCTGTGTAAAAAATTTCATAATGATATATGAAAAATTGCGGGTTACAGGCTGTTCACATACAGGCAAATTTATTTGAATCAAAGTTAACTGATTAACTATGGAATTGATCAGCTGGTCTCTGAACGCTATTGACACCATTTTTTCTACAAGAAGGTCAGGACCGGGGGATCCTACCTGCCCAGATGGAACGTATCCTGCGGGCTATGTTCTCGACTCCTGGAGTTCCTGGCGTGTGGCATGCTTGGCACCTTTCTCCATTGAGGCCGTCAAGGATTTATTCATTTTTGGTCTTATGGTAGCACAGCTGGTACTTTTTGGCTTATGTGCTGCCCTGATCTACCGGAAAAGCTGATGGCGGTGCATCTCAGAGTTGCTGTGAGACCTTCACCCACTTGCCTCAATTCGGATAACGGACTTCTTCAAACTTAGTGCACATAAAAAATATCAAATGTGTATGTGCTGTCTTTAATTGTGATGTGTGCCATTATTACGGTAAACAAGTAATAATTGTGGACTAATTGCTGTCTGAGGTAACTGGAGTGTAAACATAATTTCTCCACTGTGAGATCAATAAAGTATATCTAATCTCATCTCAAACAAACAAACAACCTCCATCCAATTTTGTTGGCAGAGGTAAACATTATTCAGGCTTCTTTATATTAAAATTTCTAAAAAAGATGCCCTTTCAACTCAGTCTGAAAACTAATCTCAACAACAGGACATAAATTATATAAATAAAAACATAACAGTCAAAGCAATGGCATGCAAAAGTATATACACACACACACACACACACACACACAAACACACACTGAAGTATAATACATTTAAATGATCACTTTAATAGCCAGTTTTGTTGACACAAGTTAGGGGACACGTGAACCTTTTCATGTCACTGAGTATATCTTGGACTTCATTTACCTCAATCTTTAAAGCCTGTATCTCACAGAGTGGCGGATGCTAATGAATGTAGCAAATTTTGTGTTTTGTCGAGGTTGGTAAAAGGTTACAAAACAGTTTGCAAATTTTTTTTGCAAAAGTATTTCTAGTGCAACCGAGTATAAAAATTTCAAAGCTAGACATGGGTGAACTTTTTTGATCAAATGCAAAATATCCATTGATTTACACTGTTTTCTAGCAAAAGCACATTAGAATATCATACAGGGCTATGGAGTTGGAAAAATGTTGTATCGCTAGTGTACAGACCCTGATGAATATATCACATGTTCTGAATGGGTCCTGAGACTCATTAGTGCTGCATTCAGCAGCTGCCCCTGGGCGGGACACCACAGGACACTTCCTCAAGTTCCCATTTGCAGCTCGTTCGACTTGGACAAAACAGATGAAGTGCTTTGTGCAAGGATGCAGAGAGAGTGGTAGTCCAACTTCTTATCCCACTGACGGAGCGACAGCTCCCTCAGCCAGGCTGCGAGCTCAACCCCACTTCTCACCCAAAGTTACGGTGTGGTGTAAAATCTGTTCCAAGGTGCCTTTCTTCAGGAAGGGGACCTCAGAATACCCCAGGATAAGATTAAGAAAGAAAGAAAGAAAGAAAGAAACGTAACGTTTTTACTGGAAGACCACACTTTTGAATGATGATGGACTTTTTTCTATTTAGAAGAAACCTTATTTGAACTTATTTTAAAGCACAATGCACAGCTCTTTTAAGAAGAAGAAGAGAAAAAATGGTGAGTTTTTCTATACAAGCGAAGCGATGCGCTCACTCATAGTACAGTGAGTCCCAAACAGGAACTGCCAAATTTTGAGTCCACAGTGAAAAAGGAAATGTCAAATGTCCAACACTTCCTGGATTGACACTTCCTGGACTGACAGACGAGAGCTCATGGAATCTCATGGGAATACAATGACAAGTTCACACAAACAGGAAGTGCCAAATTTTGAGTCCACAGTGAAACAGGCCAACATGTCAGATGTTGATCACTTCCTGGCATGGGTAGAGCTAGACCAGAGGCAAGGGATGCACTGGACTCCCCTGAAATCTGAGTGGACACAGATGATTGACATGTCACAGCACCACACGTCTCAGTGAAAAGAGCTGCATTTTGAAATGTGACAAATATTGACTGCTAGGCCCCTCCAGTACAGTAGGTGGTGCTGTGTACCACAAAAAGTTCTAATTCACCTTAGTAGAAGAAGAAAAAAATTTGACTTACGGACTCCAAATGACACCAAAGTGATATTGGTGAGTAAACAATTGTATTTTATACCAGAAATGAGGTCCAGGTTGTTAAAAGTGGCATGTCTCCTTTAATTATGGCTCCTTTATATATACGTGTTTTTCCAATGATTTAAACGAGCAGGCAGCTGTTGATTCATGACCTATAATGTGAAGACGCTAAGGCTGAAAGAAATACAGGTAATATATCCTCCTCTGTTCTATATAAAACCTGTGTAACATCTTAATTTTGCTTTCTGAAGGACTTATTTTTAAAGAACGTCTTAATTTTGCTGTCTGAGTGACACAGCAATGACTCAGCTTTAGATAAATAAATCTAAAGTTATCTTCCTTAAGCTCAAACTGAAAGCAAATATCTACAACTTGATATAAATTAATTGAAAATATAAAATCCAGCTTCGTGATGAAGTGGTGTAGAGGAGGATTTTCTTAAAAAGAAGACCTGAAAGTTCAGCTACAATTTGACAGAAAGTACATTTGAGATGAAAGCCTAGATTTGACATTTTGGTGAAAGAAACTTTTGTATTAATTGATGTAAATAAAGTCCAAGACTTATTCAGTGACTTGGAAATGTTCATGTTTCCATCCCCTGACTTGTCTGAAGAAGCCCCCCAGAACCTGAAAGGCAAATAAAGAAAAATGTTTAAAAAGGCGGGGGTCTTTGGGGGGCAATTACCTTTACTTTGACAATCCTTTTGCTTTCCCTGTGACTCTGAAACCAGCAATGTCAGTGCAGCACTAGATGAAAGATGCAAGGGTTTGTCAGGAGCCCAAAATTTCACTGACCTTTTATATACACACTCTGATTTAACGCAAACAGATCACAAGCAAGGATGTTTGCCTTTTGTAGCCATTCAAACCTGTTTGTGTCAACTTGTGTGAATGTTATCAGGCCAAAATCACCAGGGTATGTAAACTTTTGATCAGGGTCATTTAGTTAGTTTCTCTTGTCATTATGATTTAAAAAGAGTAAATGCAGTTGTTTGACAATAAATGGCTTCACACAACTGCTAACCATGAGTGAAAAAAGGTTTTACTGTTATAATTCCTATTCTATGAAAATGGGCCAAAAAATCTAAACTTTTGCCAGGGTATATAAACTTCTGAGCACAACTGTATATATATATATATATATATATATATATATATATATATATATATATATATATATATATAGGAGGTCTGTCCATAAAGTATTGTACTTTTTTTTTTTTTTAACTATATGGATTTGATTCATATGTTTTCACGTCAGACAAGCTTGAACCCTTGTGCGCATGCATGAGTTTTTCCATGCCTGTCGGTGACGTCATTCGCCTCTGAGTACGCCTTGTGGAAGGAGTGGTCCCGCCCCGTCGTCGGATTTTCATTGTCTGGAAATGGCGGAATGATTTGGGGTTTTTTTCCATCAGAATTTTTTCAGAAGCTGTTAGAGACAGGCACCTGGAAACTATTCGAAAAATTTATCCGTTTTGGCGTGTCAGAGGGCAAGTTTGGACATGTCCAGCTCATGTCCAACAATTTCACTGATACTTACTGGACTGGTAAGCATTGAAAGCCGAGATAGACATGTCCAAACTTGTCCTCTGACACGCCGAAAAGGAGGTGTTCCTTTGTCTCGCTTCCAAAGCGAATCGGTCGTGACGCGCGAAGCCTCCGCGCGGCTTCCCATGACAAAATCTCTTGTTAAAAGTGGAATCTGCCGGAAAATGGCTGATGTCCAGCTCTTGTGATAACCAGAGAAAGAGCACACAATGGTCTCGTATCCACAGAGCCATCAGCTCAGAAATGGTCCGGTGGCTTGTGCACGCTGAGCATCCTTAAAGGGGTCCTTAAAGCTGTACTACCAGACCGAAAGCCAGATAAATTTTTCGAATAGTTTCCAGGTGCCAGTCTCTAACAGCTTCTGAAAAAATTCTGATGGAAAAAAACCCCAAATCATTCCGCCATTTCCAGACAATGAAAATCCGACGACGGGGCGGGACCACTCCTTCCACAAGGCGTGCTCACAGGTGAATGACGTCACTGACAGGCATGGAAAAACTCACGCATGCACACAAGGGTTCAAGCTTGTCTGACGTGAAAACATATGAATCAAATCCATATAGTTTAAAAAAAATTAAAAGGTACGATACTTTATGGACAGACCTCGTATATATATCCTCTCGTGCAGAGAGGACTGGGTGTCAGTTGAGGGTGGGTGGCCTGGCGGCCTGGTCCGTGCTCACAGCCTCTGGCTGTCGGGACGTGGAATGTCACCTCGCTGGGGGGGAAGGAGCCTGAGCTTGTGAGGGAGGTTGAGAGGTACCGACTAGAGATAGTCGGGCTCACCTCCACGCACAGCTTGGGCTCTGGTACCCAACTCCTGGAGAGGGGCTGGGTGCTCCACTTTTCTGCCAACCCCAGGAGTACAGGGTCTGGGGTCCTTTGTTAAGGGCTATCCGGTCCCTGTACTACCGCAGCAGGAGCTTGGTTTGCATTGCCGGTAGTAAATCAAACCTGTTTCCAGTGCACGTCAGCCTCTGCCAGGGCTGCCCTTTGTCACCGGTTCTGTACATTACTTTTATGGACAGAATTTCTAGGCGCAGTCAGGGTGTAGAGGGGGTCCGGTTTGGGAACCACAAAATCTCATCTCTGCTGTTTGCGGATGATGTGGTTCTGTTGGCTTCGATAAATCAGGATCTTCAGCGTGCACTGGAATGGTTTGCAGCCGAGTGTGAAGCGTCCGGGATGAAAATCAGCACCTCCAAATCCGAGGCCATGGTTCTCGACCGGAAAAAGGTTCTTTGCCCTCTTCAGGTTGGTGGAGTGTCCTTGCCTCAAGTGGAGGAGTTTAAGTATCTCGGGGTCTTGTTCACCCCGAGAAAACACACTCTCACTGGAGCGTGAGATCGACAGACAGATCGGTGCAGCATCTACAGTGATGCGGTCGCTGTATCAGACCATCGTGGTGAAGAGAGAGCTGAGCAGGGGGTGAAGCTCTGGATTTACCAATCGATCTACGTTCTGACCCTCACCTATGGTCGTGAGATTTGGCTCATGACTGAAAGAACAAGATTGTGAGTACAAGTGGCCAAGATGAGTTTCCTCCGCAGGGTGGCTGGGCGCTCCCTTAGAGATAGGATGAGGAGCTCGGAGTCGAGCCGCTGCCCCTCCACGTCGCAAGAAGCCAACTGAGGTGGCTTGGGAATCTTTTTCGGATGCCCCCTGGACGCCTCGCTGGAGAGGTGTTCCGGGCACGTCCCATCGGGAGGAGGCACCGGGGAAGACCCAGGACACACTGGAGGGACTACATCTCACAGCTGGCTTGGGAACTCCTCAGGGTTCCCCCGGAGGAGCTGGGGGAGGTGTGTGTGGATCGGGAGGTCCGGACGGCTTTGCTTGAGCTGCTGCCCCTGCGACCCGACCTCGGAAGAAGCGAAAGAAAATGGATGGATGGATGGTTATGGTGAGGATTAGGGTTCAAATTAGTGAGAAGAGGGTGACAGTGTCACAAAAATGTAATATATTTTGTGACAGTATCATGAAAAAAACAACATGAGACTAAGCTGGAAGTGGATGAGAGTCCATCACATCCCCTGGACAGGACACGGGGTACTTCCCCATCCATGGCTGGTTAATCCTTGGACCACTTTTGTACTGAACACTACACACTCTGAATATTCCACAAGAGCTGTTTTTTTAGATGTTCTGGCTCTGGTCATTGTCACTCACACAAATCGTTATATGTCCTCCAACACCCCCCCCCCCCCCCCCCAACTTCAAGGACAAAATATTGACTTGCTGCCTAATATGTCCCACCCACTGAAGGGTGCCACTGTAACAAGACAATGAGATTATTCACCTCACCTATCAGTGTTAATGCTAAAACTCATGAATGAAGGGTGAACAGTCCAAAATGTCCTTGAACAACATGGTGGGGACCCTGTGTCTTAACCCTTATAAGGTCGTCGGGTCTGTGGGACCCGCTTTCAGTTTTTAGCTTAAGAAAAATGATACAAATAATTATTTTTTTCAAACTAAGATTCATTGGCCTTGGCTCATTTTCTGTGAGGAACATAAATCAGAAAACATTTTCAGTGATGCTCCCCTGTTTACCCCCCCCCCCCTCACATTTATATTACATAAAGGGTCATCGGATCCACTGGACCCAGGGCTATTGAAAGTGTGAAAATCATAGGTTCTGTGCACCCTCATTTTTCCTTTCTGCTCTCTGGGCCTGTGAGTGAGTGGGTGGGTGGGTGGAGTGTAGCGGAGCAGAACAAAGCGAAGCAGGGGTCTTTGGTGTGAGCACCCACTGTTCCTGCACAAGGTTGCAACATTGTGTGGGGACTGCACCCACATTCCCACACATTTCACCCTCTGTGCCCAATGTTTGGGACCTGACACAATAAACAGCTCTGTCAGCATGGTTCCATACCACAACTGATCAAAATGGCAAAGCGATTCTCTGTTCAGGCCTTACAGTTGATATTGGAAGAGACGAGGGTTTTGATGGCGATGCAGAGGAAGACGTTTTAGAATGTGAGTTTGTGGAGGAGGATGAACATGTTCCCCACAGCTGGTTAATCCTTGGACCACTTTTGTACCCTTAATCATCTGCGCAAATCAAACTTCTTCTGCTCCTTCATCCTCTGAAGCATGAAGGAGCCTCCAGACCAGCCCTTCAGCAGCCAGGACGAGTTTGTGAAGTGTGTGGAGCCAAGATGGACAGAAAAACACAATATACAAGCACCCAGTGCAAGAAGTACATATGCAACACACACAGTGAAACTCTGCCCCGCTGGTATGAGTTCAGTGGAGCTAATGTGTTGTTCAGGCAGGTGTTATGTGTAAACTGACCTGAGTAGGTTAAATTTCTAATGAAATTCAAATAAATAATACACTATACTTTTGGAAAAACTTCCTTCATTTGTTAATTATTTTCCAGTTATGCCTGTTTTATGATGCATTTCCTTATTTTGTTACATTTTAATTCAAGATATAAAAAATGAGTTGCATTTCTATTCATGAATGTTGTGAAAGTGTAGGAACACGGACCCACAACAGGGGGCGCAATGAACGGACAATGGAGAAGGTAAATAACAAGATTTACTTCTGTGAAACAAGCACAATTAATATAACAAACACAATTTGGGGTCGAATCCGCTGGTGTCGTGTGGGCAGGCTCGAAGGTAGGAGACATCCGTCTCAGTCGAACCGGAACCACCCAGATCTCCTCTGCCACCGAACCCTGGAAATACTGGAACCGCCAAGTCCCGAATTCCCAGGTGGCCACTGCCTCCGCTCGTCGGATCCGGTACTGCTGGCAGGAGAGAGCAACAACACACAGGCGTGGATGACCGCACCCAGTAACGGAGAGGGGAGAAGCCGCCTCCACCTCTTGTCAAAGAACAGCAGGAAGGTGAGTACTTATCCAAACAATGAAGCTATCTGTAGTCACCAGTCCTGAAAAGGTTTAACGGGTTTAGCTGGTTATGCGATATATAAATGCAGAGAATACTACCTTAGTCTTAGGCGATATCTCGACACTGAGGTGGAGACGCCGTCCTCCTGATATACCTCTGTGCTGAGTGGAACAGCTGTGTCTGGTGATGGGTGACGGCTGTCACCCAGGCTACTCCCATGATGCAGCAGCGCCCTCTGGTGCCTGGAGCCCGCACTCCAGGCAGGGCGCCCTCTGGTGGTGGTGGGCCAGCAGTACCTCCTCTTCAGCGGCCCACACAACACATGAATGTGATTTAACAAAAGTAAAAGGAACAAACTTAACATGTGTTGTTTATATTACTTGCAACTGGGATGAAGTAAACATCTGAGTATTTTAACAAAAAAAGTGTGATTATGTTGAATTAAAAGCCCCAACATGCAGTGGGTCCACCAGAGCCAGCAGGACTCGCTGTGTAAAAATAAGAAAAAAAAAAAAAAAAAAAAAGACCCTATAAGGGTTTAATTCTGGACCCTTGGGGTTATTTGAGTCCAGACTGTAAGAAGCCACAGCCGCGCATTGATTTAAACATCTCACTTTTTCACAGCAGACCTCTGGAGGCTGTCTGGTCCCATCAGGTCTGCTGGCTGAGTTCTGGTGCCCGCTGCAGTGCTGCAGCAGTGAGGCTGCTGTGGATTCTGAAGACACCTACAGCTCCTCCAAACCCTCCAGAGCTCAGAGAAACAAGACTTGAAGTTATCCCGTTCTGCATCTGATGGAACACAAAATACACAACTCACGTGAGGGCAGCACGAGTGTTATTGTGTGTGGGGTGCACGTGCTGTTGCATGTAAATGAACAAGCACATCATGAGTGACGTGTCTGAGGCGGTGATGATGATAACCACTAAATGACAAGAGCAGTATGCTAAAAGCTGCTTTATTTGACCTGTTAAGATTTGGTTGTGCGCTTTGTGGACTCGTGTGGGAGGTGTGTGCACTCATTCTTCTCCATCAAGCGCGCGAACCGAATGCAAAGTGTTTTTCATATAAATCCTCACTACGCCCTGGACCAATCTCCTTCTGTTTTATTTGTCTTTTCCTTCCTTTCTCCTCTAATCTCGGCCCTCCCCCCGGAGCGCGTGTGTCTCCGGTCCTGTTGTACGCGTGGGTTATAAAGCGCAAAGCTCCATCGCCTTCAGATCGGAGCGCACCAACCACAGAGCGCACCAGTCGCTGCGCACCAGCCCGGACCCGCTGCCCACCAGCACCGACCTGAGCGCACCAGTCGCTTCCCACCAGCACGGATCCGCTGCGCACCAGCCCGGACCCTGAGCCCAGCAGCACGGACCTGAGCGCGGCACACAGTTATGACCGTGGCTCTCTGGCCGCCTGGATTAATCCTGTGGTAAAGCCGCCGTTTGTCGCGCTCCGTGCCTCCACCCAGCACCGCGCACACTCAACCACCAAATTTGTTCCACGGCCATGGGGAGCATCGTGTCAGTTTTGACTTGGCTGCTGAGGGGCTGAGTCGAGTTTTGAGGCGGACAGCAGGTGGATTTATGGTCCGCAAAATCCAAACGACCAACCGAAGGAAATGAGTGGAAGTTTGCGCTCCGGTAGGATGCAGATGACGTGTTGGTGCGCCGTGCTCTTCTTGACGCTCGCACTTTGTCTGGTGAGTTGGCCCTTCTGTTGATGTTTAAGTTGTACTTCTGAACTTTTCTGTCTGGACTTTTGCAGCTTCTCGATGTTTTGACGATATTTTCTGCTCCGCGTATGTTGAACCCCGCCGGTCTGAGAAGGCATGGCACAAATCAAACTTTATCTGCGCAGATCAAACTTTATCTGCACAAATCAAACTTTATCTGCGCAGATCAAACTTTATCTGCACAAATAAAACTTTATCTGCACAAATCAAACTTTATCTGCACAAATCAAACTTCATCTGCGCAAATCAAACTTTATCTGCACAAATCAAACTTTATCTGCACAAATCAAACTTTATCTGCGCAAATCAAACTTCATCTGCGCAAATCAAACTTTATCTGCACAAATCAAACTTCATCTGCGCAAATCAAACTTTATCTGCGCAAATCAAACTTTATCTGCAGAAATCAAACTTCATCTGCACATTGTAAAATATGGCACATTTGGAACCAGGTGGAGCTTCTTTATTTGACCGAGCTCACACACAAATTAGGCCATTTAAATTTTTTTTAAACATCTGTAGGTTTTTCAAAGAACAGTTGGTTTCTGTAAGAGCACCTTTGTGAAATCGCCTCATGGGGGCGCCCTAACAAACCAAAAGTGCCTGGAGCGCAGACGGGAGCGCTGCTGTATGTGCAGCGGCTGTTCCACGGACACTGAACAAAAACAAAGGTGTCCGTAACCAAGGAACGGTCAGTGCGCTGCGCATCAGCCGCACACTTAATAAAAATAAATAAATAAACAAGTAATTACAAATACAAATCCCCGCATAAAAATACAGCATCCTTTTATATACATTTCTTTCGAATATATATATATATATATATATATATATATATATATATATATATATATATATATATATATTCTGACACACGGGGGGAAACGAAATTTGCCAAACACATTTTTAAAAGATATTTAAAATGTCATACAAGTTTTTTTTTTTTTTAAAAAGAAGAAAAATTGTAATCTCGTAGAAAACAAATGATAACAAATGCTTCTTTTAATTTGATATAATGCCCTTTATATTTGGAATATTTTGGATTCATATAAACTGCCGCACAACGTTTTATTGTTATTATTTTGTTGCTTTTGGAGTCCTTTTAAATTGAATTCGAGAAGTTTTTCAATATTCTCAGAGTGCCACTAAAACTGAATAGAATGTGGCGATTACAAGCACGAGCTTTAATAAATTTTAAACCATAAAACACGCAATTATTTGACGTCTTCTTTGGCAGTATTGCGGTGCGTGACCGCGGCGTTCATATTTACATCAAGTATTTGTTATATCTCAATGAAAACTGCTGTCCCAGGGTCCAGAACTTATTTAAACAGATATAATCCGTGTATATAAGGAGCCGACATCCACGTGTTGAAATGAATTACACAGATTTTTATTTTATTTAGGTGAGAATCTTCACTTTGTGCGGAAATAATCAGTGGCCTGGACGTCGGGAGTTTTACATTCAAAAACTATATCCACAATATTAAAAAAAAACAAAACTTTTTTTTTTTTTTACAAATAAGGAACAGAGTAGAAGTTATAAATCCTTACACATTCACAATGTGCTACATGTTCACTAACAAAAAACAAACAAACAAACAAAATGCAAATTCAACAAAATGCAAATGCAAAATGCAAACAAATTCATTTTTGTATTCACTTGTTTCTAAAATTCCTCAGTGATGTGAATAAAAACACTGGAATCACTGAGACATCGAATGTTTTTATCACACAATTTAATTAAAGGCAAGACGCGTTTTTAATAATGACGTGTTGAAGAACAACAGCAGAGCTGCTGTTTTTTTTTTTTTTTTTTTTTTTTTTTTTTTGCCCCTGAACACGAACCTTTTCCAGGCTGCGGGGATTAGTGTTGAACTTTGATGGTTTCATTGGCTGTTTAAAGCGCTTGTCTGTGAGAGCAGGTTGACTCCGATCAAAGCCCAGCAGCTTTTCACTCAACACACACATTTATTGTTCTGCTGCTTTCATTCACAAACACCAAAAAAACCTTTCAGTATAAAGTTTCAATTTGGCTGGTTTCTAGCACACACACACACACACACACACACACACACACACACACACACACACACACACACACACACACACACACACACACACACACACACACACACACACACACACACACACACACACAAATTTGACATAAAAAAGTGAGTTTTTTTGTCCCTCCTGCCCTTTTTTCCTTTTTGAAATATGTAATTAAGTTATAAATGAATAATGTGTATATAAACATCTGATATCATCTGTAGGCTGGTTTGGATCTGATAGTACTCCAATGTAGAGCAGTACTGTGTGTATTTTTTATTTCAGAAATAAAATTCACACATATGCACACTCACACAAATCTCTCTCTCTCTCTCTCTCTCTCTCTATATATATATATATATATATATACTGTATATGTGTGTGTGTGTGTATCACGTTTGTACGTTTAATTGTCCTCGGGTGTTGTTCCCCCCACATGTGGTCTTTGTTGCTCCAGTGAGTGCACGTCTGCAGAGCGCTCAGACTTCATCTTCACGACCTCCTTCATCTGTTTGACTTCTTCAGACTCAACGCAGACTTTAGAAGGGATTTGATTTGGTGCTGACAGTGCTGTTAAAAAAAAAAGGTCACAGATTTTCTGATGTGGACCCTGATGCAGCATTCCACTGTCAGTCAGACACCCCCAGCCTCACTCTCCCCCAGGAGTGGCAGCTGCTGCTCGTATTGGTTGTCTTTGAGCATTATATTATGCAGACGGGTCCTGCGGTGTCACGGCGGATGGAGGAAAGTCCTGCTGGTGTTTCTGCAGCACAGCTCACCCAGTGTGTAGCCTCCACCCCACCCCCACCCCCCCACATCCCCAATATCAGTGCACCCCCGCTTTCAGTCCACACACCAGCAAATTAACTCACACTGAAAAGCAATATGTTGTATTGAGCTGTTTGAAGCCCAAATCAAGAGCAGGCTGCTGTTAATTAAATTGTGCAGCACAGGAATTCAACATAAATGACCACATGCTGTGACACACACACACACACACACACACACACACACACACACACACACACACACACACACACACACACACACACACACACACACACACACACACACACACACACACACACCATCTTGGACAAGTGCATTCATGTGTCTGTCAAGTGGGAGCCATGCTGTGTGTGTGTGTGTGTGTGTGTGTGCGCTCCTTCTTTTTTTCATTCCAGATGATGGCTAAGTGAACATTTGTCTCTTCCTTGTTACATCTTTGTGCCATTAGCCTTTAAAGGCGCGCGGGGGCGTCACTTTGCAGCCATTCAGTCCTGAGAGAGTGAGCCGAGTACAAAAGGTCCGTGAGCTGAGTCCCACAGAGCGCCGCGGCTCTCGCCTCCCTCCCCCTCGGCTCTGCACACTCACCCATGTGTGTAATACGCTCCCACACGCTGCGGTGGATGTTTCCACGTACTGTAGGGAATCTTGAGCTGGAGATCAGTTTGATAGGCCTCACAGGAGAGAGGTGGGGGAGCGGTGAGCATCCCCACCCCCCCCAGGTGTCTCCAAGGGGGTCTGTGCAGAGGTTCTAAGGGTCCTAGTGGGGGGCTCCTAAGAGTCCCCAAGAGGACACTGTTGCAGTGCACGTGTCTATGTAAAGATATTGTGACACACACACACACACACACACACACACACACACACACACACACACACACACACACACACACACACACACACACACACACACACACACACACACACACACACACACACATATTTAACTGTTATAAGTGATGATGGTTATCGTGATGTGTGTTTTAATGCTCGGCTGTGCAAGTTTATCTGTGTGTCCACTGAGCAACAGCAATATCAATGTTCTCGTTTTAAAAATCAGACCGCACATCCCGTGACTCGTCCGTGAAATATGAAATGGTTTTTAACTAAGGCAGCATAGAACAGATTAACTGTGGGTGATTTAATTTTATCACAGGAAATGTGATGAGTGGACTTTAGAAAACAGATCATTTATAATAGAAAACATTTCATTTATTATAAACACAGAAACATAATATTTTCAAATAAAAACTAAAATGTCAGGTGGAGCTGCACCAGAGAGGGAATCCAGTGTAAAAGTTGTGCCAAATCCACATGCAGATCCACTGTGTCGAATCCAAACAAAAAAAAAAGACACGCTTCCTCCGTATGGGAACGTGGGACTCAGAAAACGTTACTTTTCACTACCGTAAAATATCATTAGACATGTTGGGAAACATGGAGTGGATAATTACAGAAGTACACGCGTGTCTGTGTCCTTCAGTAAATGTAAAAAACATTTCTTAAAGAAGCTGCTTTGTGAGGTCAGAAGCTGCCTTTGTGACACGCGTCTGTGGCGGTGCTGCAGTGGTCCAGTAAGTCCTCATCAGTCAAACGTGAATGAGCGGGACATTCTTTTTTTTTTTTTAAACCAACAAATTTGTGAAGTGTATTTGCAAAGTATTTTCCAAATAGTTCAGCTATTTTGAAATTACAGATGAGCCATTTGAATTTGATGTGATTGAACCTGAACCAATACTGTTGTCTTTTAGTGACACTACTGGAATTACTGGTGTACTATATGTACCGTTTTCCTGTTTTTTATAAAAGTTACAGTTCACATACTACACCAGAACTAAATTCTACCTCAGTATAAAAGAAAAAGTGGCAGTTATTAATATACTGACTTGACAGTTCGTGATTTCATGACGAGATTACTGTAATTACTGGTATATAATACACAGGGGGTAAGTACACACTAAATATGGGCAATAATAAAGTGAAATATAGCTCCCGTTTATCTGACTAATTGTATAATTCCTTTGTGCCGATGTGAAATTTACTTCTGTTGCGTAATGTCCACTGTAATATTCAGGTGTTTCATGTAAAATTCTTCCTGAAAAAGGGGCGGACGGCTGCACGAATGTGCGGCCAATATTACAATCCACCTGTCATATATTTAAATAACATGTCTGATTTCATCACAAATAACTCACCTGTTTGGTGCCAGAGGGTGTCGGATCCAATCTGCCTTGTGCACAACTCGCGTACTGCTGCGCTGGTGCATCAAATTGAGGTCAACGTCATTTGACTACTACTGGTAAAAACAAACAAACAAAAAAACAAAAACAACAAAAAACTAAACAAAAACAATAACAAAACAAAACTTTGTGTGCATTTGTAAAATAATTAATGAATAAGAAAAATAATAATAATTCCCTATGCAAAACAGAAGATATTGTGGGTCACAAGGTACATTTACGGAACTCAGGAAAGACCCACGCACCCTGATGACATCATCACAGGAAAGATGTGGAAGTGACAAGAGAAAACCAGACCAAGACATTAGTTTAGAGTGGGCATTTAATCAAGTCTAATAAAAAGATCTTTTTTTTTGGGGGGGGGGGGGGGGGGATTACTTAAAAGGGGACAGGTAGAAAATGTAGAAGGAATATAAATATAGGGCAATAAAAGGGGCGGGGCAGATGTTCGGGGGGATTTTAACATGCAGATACGGTGCGCCAGTAATTACAAAAATTTAGAGTAGGAGGAAGACGAATATGTGCTGCTGCATCCTGCAGGTCTTCATCACTTTAAAAATGGACAGCCATCAAATTCACACGGCTCAAATATACGTTCAACATTACTGAACGATTCAGCCCTGACTTTGTAAATAAACTTAACTGATTTGTAGGTGATTTAAAAAAACAACAACACATTGCTCATCAACGTTTGACTTGTACGGACTTAATGGAGAGGTGCAGCGCCGCGGTGCGGAGCGGAGCTGGGTGCCGCTGTGAGGAGCTGCCTTTCTAATCATTTTAAAATTTGCCTTTGCAGGGATCTGCTTCACGCTTCCCAACATGTCTCATGATATTTTGACATATTCTGACGTGACAAGAAGCATTTTGCTGCAGTGTTTTCTGATTGGCCCCCTGCACTTTCTGGACATAGAGCTGTTCAGCCTGTGTAACTAAATCATTGACAGATTAAAATCATTATTGTAGAAAGTGAAAAGTTGACCCCCCCCCCCCCCCCCCCACACACACACACACACACACACCACCACCACTATATTTCTGAGTAATTTTCATAATAAACCAGCGAGCTGACATGCTGAAAAAGATCCTTAAAATGGCAGAAAACTATCATTTAAAAATGTCTTTTCAAAAAACGAGAAACTACATATAATTAAAACAGGATTTATTTGCATGTAGCTGACCTTTGACCTTGACCTCTAATCAGAGTGCTGTTGAGACCAGGGAATTATTGCACATCTTCACATGTCAAGGTGACTGGGTGGTTTGGGCTTTGCCTGCCCCCCCAGACTGCCAGACACCCAGAGAGCTGCACAGATGCCACCTGACCTTGTCTTTTTGGTCAGATAGTCACTGATACCCCACTGGGCTCTTGGCGATCTTTATTTCTGTGCATGGATCATTACAGAGATGACGATTCAAATCCGGACAAGGCGAGTGGTTTGGATTTGTGTTATTAATTTACCTTTGATGATGTCAAGCTGAAAAGGAGCTTTCCTTAAGTGCAAAAATAGTGAGAATCCGGTCAGACACGCGCATGGGCGTGTGCGTGCATGTGGGCGCGGACGCACACGTGTGCGTATCATAGATGTCTGTGATTAATGGCTACAGTGTTTCGTCCCTGA
The DNA here is from genome assembly GCF_902500255.1 of Thalassophryne amazonica. Lineage (NCBI taxonomy): Eukaryota > Metazoa > Chordata > Actinopteri > Batrachoidiformes > Batrachoididae > Thalassophryne > Thalassophryne amazonica. The sequence continues at coordinate 9,296,181 of NC_047122.1, forward strand.
TGCACTCACGGCTGCTGATTTTAAATCACATTCACAGTTCAAAGGTCAAAGCTGCAGCTGATGGTTGCCGGGCACTGTTCTTTGACGACCCGGTTTGATCCCCAGGGAAGCTTTTCCTTGCTTCTCTGCGTGGAGCAGTCTCTTTGTGGCAGCGTGTGTGTTACCTTGATAGCAGCACTTTGAAGCAGTTCAGGGAGAAAAGTGTCTGTGAAGGGACGAGGCGTCCAGATAACTTCGTCCAACCTGCTTTACATCTGCAGGCACTGCGTGACTGCTGCCTTGTGTGTGCGCTGCCGTGTCACAGCTGAAGTGAACACAGCGCACCTCTCCAGCACTCACTGATAGTGTGATAATGCACTCAGTGTGCTTTTTAAAGCCTCAGTCTGCATGCACAGTGTTCCCTGTTTTAGTGGCATTCCCTATTTTAGGAACATTCTACATTTTGGCAGCATTCCCTCTTTTTGGAACATTCCACATTTTAGCAGCATTTCATGTTTTAGGAATATTCCACATTTTAGCAGCATTCCCTGTTTTAGGAACATTCCACATTTTAGCCGCATTCCCTCTTTTAGGAACATTCCACATTTTAGCCGCATTCCCTCTTTTAGGAACATTCCACATTTTAGCAGCATTCCCTGTTTTAGGAACATTCCACATTTTAGCCGCATTCCCTCTTTTAGGAACATTCCACATTTTAGCAGCATTCCCTGTTTTAGGAACATTCCACATTTTAGCAGCATTCCCTCTTTTAGGAACATTCCACATTTTAGCCGCATTCCCTCTTTTAGGAACATTCCACATTTTAGCAGCATTCCACATTTTAGCAGCATTCCCCATTTTAGGAACATTCCACATTTTAGGAGCATTCCACATTTTAGCAGCATTCCCTGTTTTAGGAGCATTCCACATTTTAGCCGCATTCCCTCTTTTATGAACATTCCACATTTTAGCCGCATTCCCTCTTTTAGGAACATTCCACATTTTAGCCGCATTCCCTCTTTTAGGAACATTCCACATTTTAGCAGCATTCCCTGTTTTAGGAACATTCCACATTTTAGCCGCATTCCCTCTTTTAGGAACATTCCACATTTTAGCAGCATTCCCTGTTTTAGGAACATTCCACATTTTAGCAGCATTCCCTCTTTTAGGAACATTCCACATTTTAGCCGCATTCCCTCTTTTAGGAACATTCCACATTTTAGCAGCATTCCCCATTTTAGGAACATTCCACATTTTACGAACATTCCACATTTTAGCAGCATTCCCTGTTTTAGGAGCATTCCACATTTTAGCAGCATTCCCTGTTTTAGGAGCATTCCACATTTTAGCAGCATTCCCCGTTTTAGGAACATTCCACATTTTAGCAGCATTCCCTGTTATAGGAGCATTCCACATTTTAGCAGCATTCCCTGTTTTAAGAACATTCCACATTTTAGCAGCATTCCCTCTTTTAGGAACAATCCACATTTTAGCACCATTCCCTCTTTTAGGAACATTCCATATTTTAGCAGCATTCCCTGTTGTAGGAACATTTTATAATTTAGGAGCATTTAGGATAATTTTTTTTCAGCCTGTTGAACATTGGCTGTTTCTTATCTGAACTCACAAAGACAATAAACTGCTTTTCACAGGACTGAAGCATGCTCCATTCCCTCCCCCCACCCTCCTCCTATCCTCCAGCAACACTCCCCTTTCCGGCGCCTGCTAACGTCACTACTTTCCCCCTTCTTCCCCCTAAGCTGACGGCGGCGCATCTCAGGGTTGCTGTGTGGCCTTCTCCCACTTGCCTCAATTCGGATAACGGACTTCTTCAAACTTAGTGCACATAAACAATGTCAAATGTGTATGTCCTGTCTTTAATTCTGATGTGTGCCATTATTACGGTAAACAAGTAATAATTGTGGACTAATTGCTGTCTGAGGTAACTGGAGAGTAAACATAATTTCTCCACTGTGAGATCAATAAAGTATATCGCATCTCATTTCATTTCCTGTTTCAGGAGGATTCCCTGTTTGAGGAACATTCCCTGTTGTAGAAGTGTTCTCTGTTGTAGCAGCCTTCCCTGTTGTAGGAGCATTCCCTGTTGTAGGACCATTGTGTGTTTTAGGAGCATTCTGTGTTGTAGGAGTGTTTCGTGCTGTAGGAGCGTTCCCTGTTGTGGGAGCTTTGCCTGTTGTGGGAGTGTTGCCTGTTGTGGGAGTGTTCCCTGTTTTTAGGAGCATTCCCTGTTGTAGTAGCATTCCCTGTTGTAGGAGCGTTCCCTGTTGTGGGAGCTTTGCCTGTTGTGGGAGTGTTCCCTGTTTTTAGGAGCATTCCCTGTTGTGGGAGCTTTGCCTGTTGTGGGAGTGTTGCCTGTTGTGGGAGTGGTCCCTGTTTTAGGAACATTCCCTATTGTAGTAGCATTCCATGTTGTAGGAGCATTCCCTGTTTTAGGACCATTCTGTGTTGTAGGAGCGTTCCCTGTTTTAGGAGCATGACATTTTTGCAGCATTCCCTGTTTTAGGACCATTCAGAATAAGAATCAGATTTATTGCCAAGTCACTTCTCACAGACAAGGAAGTTGATCTGGTGTTTTTAGTGCATAAACAACAAGAAAAATGAAAACAAAACATGTACTGAAATGTATGGAGACAAATCCCACTATACTTACAGACAAATATACAGAATAATTTAAGTATACTTGGAGTATAAATACTTGACAAGTGAAAAACTTGTAGCTATAAAAGCAAATATCTTCAGGTAATGAATCACAGGAATCCTACAACATGGAACTCCTACAACAGGGAACACTGATACAACAGCACATGAATCACGTGCTGTAAAGCTGAGCTTCATGGTCGAGACCAGAGGGCTTCAACTCGTTAAAGAACTTGCCGAGAGGGTGCAAGTTTTCTTTGCAATTATCCACTCCTCCAGGTGATTTCACTGATGAACTGATTCCATTTGCTCAAAGTGATGTTAATCAGTGAAATCACGATAGACTTTGTCATCCATCGAGACTTCTTGGTTGTTGAAACATACAAAACAGGTGGATATTGGACCACGTTTTTCTTCACCTTGACCTTTGACCAAACTGCTCCCAAGTCTAATCACCTCCAGATATCTATGCAAGTAATATTCCAGTCCAGTTTGATCCATCCTGGTTTCATGGTTGTTGAGATATACAAAAAAAAGTATTTTCTTTGATCTTGATCAAGCTACTTCATAATGTAATCACCTCTACGTATCCATCAAAGTAATTTTCCCACCAACTCTGCAGGAAATCTGGCACACACACACACACACACACACACACACACACACACACACACACACACACACACACACACACACACACACACACACACACACACACACACACACACACACACACACACACACACACACACACACACACACACACACACACACAGACCAGGGAAAACAATGCCCTATCACTGCTTTGCTGATGTGCAGGTGAAATTTTAATAGAACTTGGCTGATCTGGTGGAACCTTATGTACCGGCCTGGGCTTTGTGGTCACAGGATGCAGGACTTCTCTGTTTTCCCAGGGTGAAGAAGAAGTCAGCAGGTCAAAGAGCCTTTTCGTATCGTGCACCCACCCTGTGGAACAGTCCTCCTGCGACCGTGGGGCAGTCGGAGTACGTGGACATTTTTAAGTCAAGACTGAAAACCTATTTTTATTCTCTTTCTTATGAATAGTTTTTATTTTTTTAATCTGTTTCATTCTTTTATTTCTGTTTTTAATTATGTATTGGAAATTTTTTATTCATTTTAATTATTTATTTAAATTTTATGTTGAATTGTTTTATGTAAGGGGCCTTGAGACGGCTTTTGCTGTGATTTGGCGCATTATAAGCTAATTAAATTAAAATTAATTAAAATAACTTTAAGAAGCGGTGCTAAAAGTTATGTTTGGAATATGGTGAACACAAAATTGGATGTTGTCAAATTGTCTCTAATCAATCAATCAATCAATTTTTTTATATAGCGCCAAATCACAACAAACAGTTGCCCCAAGGCGCTTTATATTGTAAGGCAAGGCCATACAATAATTATGTAAAACCCCAACGGTCAAAACGACCCCCTGTGAGCAAGCACTTGGCTACAGTGGGAAGGAAAAACTCCCTTTTAACAGGAAGAAACCTCCAGCAGAACCAGGATCAGGGAGGGGCAGTCTTCTGCTGGGAGTGGTTGGGGCTGAGGGAGAGAACCAGGAAAAAGACATGCTGTGGAGGGGAGCAGAGATCGATCACTAATGATTAAATGCAGAGTGGTGCATACAGAGCAAAAAGAGAAAGAAACAGTGCATCATGGGAACCCCCCAGCAGTCTACGTCTATAGCAGCATAACTAAGGGATGGTTCAGGGTCACCTGATCCAGCCCTAACTATAAGCTTTAGCAAAAAGGAAAGTTTTAAGCCTAATCTTAAAAGTAGAGAGGGTGTCTGTCTCCCTGATCTGAATTGGGAGCTGGTTCCACAGGAGAGGAGCCTGAAAGCTGAAGGCTCTGCCTCCCATTCTACTCTTACAAACCCTAGGAACTACAAGTAAGCCTGCAGTCTGAGAGCGAAGCGCTCTATTGGGGTGATACGGTACTACGAGGTCCCTAAGATAAGATGGGACCTGATTATTCAAAACCTTATAAGTAAGAAGAAGAATTTTAAATTCTATTCTAGAATTAACAGGAAGCCAATGAAGAGAGGCCAATATGGGTGAGATATGCTCTCTCCTTCTAGTCCCCGTCAGTACTCTAGCTGCAGCATTTTGAATTAACTGAAGGCTTTTTAGGGAACTTTTAGGACAACCTGATAATAATGAATTACAATAGTCCAGCCTAGAGGAAATAAATGCATGAATTAGTTTTTCAGCATCACTCTGAGACAAGACCTTTCTGATTTTAGAGATATTGCGTAAATGCAAAAAAGCAGTCCTACATATTTGTTTAATATGCGCTTTGAATGACATATCCTGATCAAAAATGACTCTAAGATTTCTCACAGTATTACTAGAGGTCAGGGTAATGCCATCCACAGTAAGGATCTGGTTAGACACCATGTTTCTAAGATTTGTGGGGCCAAGTACAATAACTTCAGTTTTATCTGAGTTTAAAAGCAGGAAATTAGAGGTCATCCATGTCTTTATGTCTGTAAGACAATCCTGCAGTTTAGCTAATTGGTGTGTGTCCTCTGGCTTCATGGGTAGATAAAGCTGGGTATCATCTGCGTAACAATGAAAATTTAAGCAATACCGTCTAATAATACTGCCTAAGGGAAGCATGTATAAAGTGAATAAAATTAGTCCTAGCACAGAACCTTGTGGAACTCCATAATTAACTTTAGTCTGTGAAGAAGATTCCCCATTTACATGAACAAATTGTAATCTATTAGACAAATATGATTCAAACCACCGCAGCGCAGTGCCTTTAATACCTATGGCATGCTCTAATCTCTGTAATAAAATTTTATTGTCAACAGTATCAAAAGCAGCACTGAGGTCTAACAGAACAAGCACAGAGATGAGTCCACTGTCCGAGGCCATAAGAAGATCATTTGTAACCTTCACTAATGCTGTTTCTGTACTATGATGAATTCTAAAACCTGACTGAAACTCTTCAAATAGACCATTCCTCTGCAGATGATCAGTTAGCTGTTTTACAACTACCCTTTCAAGAATGTTTGAGAGAAAAGGAAGGTTGGAGATTGGCCTATAATTAGCTAAGATAGCTGGGTCAAGTGATGGCTTTTTAAGTAATGGTTTAATTACTGCCACCTTAAAAGCCTGTGGTACATAGCCAACTAACAAAGATAGATTGATCATATTTAAGATCGAAGCATTAAATAATGGTAGGGCTTCCTTGAGCAGCCTGGTAGGAATGGGGTCTAATAAACATGTTGATGGTTTGGATGAAGTAACTAATGAAAATAACTCAGACAGAACAATCGGAGAGAAAGAGTCTAACCAAATACAGGCATCACTGAAAGCAGCCAAAGATAACGATACGTCTTTGGGATGGTTATGAGTAATTTTTTCTCTAATAGTTAAAATTTTGTTAAGAAAGAAAGTCATGAAGTCATTACTAGTTAAAGTTAATGGAATACTCAGCTCAATAGAGCTCTGACTCTTTGTCAGCCTGGCTACAGTGCTGAAAAGAAACCTGGGGTTGTTCTTATTTTCTTCAATTAGTGATGAGTAGAAAGATGTCCTAGCTTTACGGAGGGCTTTTTTATAGAGCAACAGACTCTTTTTCCAGGCTAAGTGAAGATCTTCTAAATTAGTGAGACGCCATTTCCTCTCCAACTTACGGGTTATCTGCTTTAAGCTACGAGTTTGTGAGTTATACCACGGAGTCAGGCACTTCTGATTTAAAGCTCTCTTTTTTAGAGGAGCTACAGCATCCAAAGTTGTCTTCAATGAGGATGTAAAACTATTGACGAGATACTCTATCTCACTTACAGAGTTTAGGTAGCTACTCTGCACTGTGTTGGTATATGGCATTAGAGAACATAAAGAAGGAATCATATCCTTAAACCTAGTTACAGCGCTTTCTGAAAGACTTCTAGTGTAATGAAACTTATTCCCCACTGCTGGGTAGTCCATCAGAGTAAATGTAAATGTTATTAATGTTATGTGTCGGACGCAGCTCGGAGAACCGACCAGCGTTTGAAGGACCCAGTATGAAATAAGCAGAGCACGGTACAAAGGCTAACTGAATTTAATACATAACAGTGATACAAAAAACAACAAAAGAAAGTGCGGTCTGGCGTGGTGCGCTCCCAGCAGCGCTAACGGTCCGGAGCCAGAAGCTGTTCGGACCCAAGGACCCCGCCGACACCCCCCAGGTGGCCGCAACAAACCGAGTCTGTGAAAGAAGGAACCATTATGTGAGTCCACACTCTACACACAGAGAGAACACTTAAAGGTGTACAAACAGCAAACACTTCCTGGCTTGATTACTAATCAGCTTCCCAACCTGCAGGCATGGAACATCCAGTTCACAAAACTCCACTGCAGTGGAAGCCGATACATGACTAACATACAGCTCAATATAATAAAGGTGTGAGGGACACCACATTTACTGACTGTATAAATGTTAGTCACAAAATCTAACGTACCTCAGGAAGTGTGCTGACGAGCGTGAGACCTCACCCCTCCTCTTTCACAGACCGTGCATCAAACCCTGGACGTTCTCTGCATCCACTGATGATGAGATGGCTCCCGAGACGACGATCTCACCCGTCTGGTCACAAGGTCGAGTCTCTGGCAAAAACACACTGTATACTCCAGTCTTAAATGCCACCATGTTCCAATCCATATAGATGCACCACAGCTGTGAGTCCTGACGAACCGCAGGTGATCAGGGTGAGGTCCTGATAACCTCAGCAACACAGCCACTCAGTCCCAAATGCAAGCCACCTGGAAGGAAAACCAAAAGACAGAAACAAAAAGGCAGCCAGGCCCCCCCAGCCATACAACAATTAAGAAATGATCAGACAGAAGGGAGTTTTCAGGGAATACTGTTAAGTCTTCTATTTCCATACCATAAGTCAGAACAAGATCTAAGATATGATTAAAGTGGTGGGTGGACTCATTTACTTTTTGAGCAAAGCCAATAGAGTCTAATAATAGATTAAATGCAGTGTTGAGGCTGTCAATGATTATCTAATGATTGTCTAATGATTATCTCATGAAACCATGAAATCTAATGATTTCATGGTTTCCTGACACCTAAATTAAATGGGGTGTTACAGGTTTTTCACAGTTTGACTTTATTACCTCCGCCAAGGAGGTTATGTTTTCGGTCGCATTTGTTTGTCTGTCTGTTTGTCAGCAGGATAACTCAGAAAGTTTTGAACGGATTTTGATGACATTTTGTGGATTGCTTGAAAATGACTAGAGGAACAAGTGATTACATTTTAGTGGTGATCTGGATCACGATCCGGATCCAGGAATTTTTTTTAAAGGATTCTTTACCATTGCGGGATAGGGGGAATTTTGACATTCTAGTTTCTAACTCCACAAAAACAAGGCAGAAAGGCTTGAAAAAAATTAGGGTGTAATAGAGTCAAATGTTCTATCAAACAACAAAGTCTGGTGATGATCGGATCCGGATTCCGGATCTGGTGATCCAGAATATGCAAAAATATAGGGAAAATAGAAAATGTGTCAGTGTGAGGTGACAAATGAAGCTAGAGATGCACAACTAACACCAAACTGTAGCTGAATCTGTACTGATTCAGTAAGGTGTCATCAGATTTGATGTAGCTTCAAATGTTATGGAGCTAGATCCAGAAGAAAACCACCATTACCGAAAAATCGTTTTTATACAATAACTTTTGAACTAATAAAGACATAAAAGTTATTCCAAGTTCTAGTGGTATGTTTTCATGGTCAAGGATGTCAAATATAAAGGAAAGAAAAGTGTATGTATCATAGTTTTGGTTGTAACACTGAATTGTTGAATAGATCACTGTGCCAAGGAGGGAATCTCTTTAGGGTCAGTGACCCTATGGCCTTGTTTAGAGAAGTGTTTCATTAATGTTAAAATATTCATATATTTGCAGTTTAGTTGAATAATAAATTGAATTTTGTCTCTTATTTGTTTTTGTCTATAAGCACATGCAATATCAATATCAGTACTCAGATGACAGTAGCTTCTGGTTAAAGGTGCAAGTTGCAATAAACTGTGATGCCAAGCGCTAAGGATACATGCTATCCAGTCACAGCAGATGAAACTTTTTTTTTACTACTGAGCAAACATCATTGTTAGACTTTTTTAGGTTCAATGATTCCACGGCGTGTAGATGTTATGGCGTCAGTGACCCCATGGCCTTGCCGGAGGTTTGCACTCTCTGAGTGCTTCTAGTTTGGAATATTACAACATCAAAAATTGAACATCAAATTGAGAAAAAACAAAATTGATTGCGCCAATGATACTGGATAAGAGGATGTTTGTGTGAACACAACTTTCCTTCAGTCACAGGATGGAGAAGGTGATGATGAGAACTAACACATCTCAAAACTGCTTGGAAAGGACACGAGGAGCAACGAAAACAAGATCATAACAAGAGCAATCAGAGATTTCTGACGTCCGCCAGTCCAGATCCAGATCACCTCCAAAATTGAATGGAGTCTTTCCATGCCCCAATATCTATCTGTGGTACAAAGTTTGTCAAAATCTGTGCAGTAGTTTTGCTGTAAACCTGATAACAGGCAGACAGGGAGGGGAGGTGATGGTCTAGTGGTTAAGCGTTGGGCTTGAGACCAGAAGATCCTCCGTTCAAATCCCAGCCTGACTGGAAAATCACTAAGGGCCCTTGGGCAAGGTCCTTAATCCCCTAGATGCTCCTGATGTGTAGTGAGCGTCTTGTATGGCAGCAGCCTGACATCAGGGTGAATGTGAGGCATTATTGTAAAGCGGTTTGAGTGTCTGATGCAGATGGAAAAGCGCTATAAAAATTTTTTTCTGAAAAATTTCTGAATTTTTTTCCTTAAACCACTTCAGAAAATTGGCAGCCAGATTTTTCATATTTTTTCACTACCAGTAAATTAAATGCATTTCTGAAGATTCTTCCCAAGACTTTTAAATATGTTGGTTGGCCAATGGACTAATAATGCCTTTCTTTCACACGCAGCATGTGCACTTACTGTTTTAAGTCATTTTCCTTCTTTCTCCTTAATTCTCTGCATGCTGGGTTTTGTCTGTGGATTATTATTATTATTATTATTATTATTCCCACTGTCGCCAAGTGCTTGCTCACAGGGGGTCGTTTTGACCGTTGGGGTTTTACATAATTATTGTATGGCCTTACCTTACAATATAAAGCGCCTTGGGGCAACTGTTTGTTGTGATTTGGCGCTATATAAAAAAATTGATTGATTGATTGATTATTAAACCTGTTGTCACCTGTCAGCACCTCTGTGAACATGCACACATGTTGAATGTGTTTTAAAAGCTTAAAAATATAAATATACAAACAGAATATAAATTACATGGCCAATTTTGTAATTACAGTGTTTCTAGATTGTTTCCACACATTTTCTGAACACATACCTCATACTTTTAGAACTCACTAATCACACACACACGCACACACACACGCACGCACGCACACACGCACGCACGCACGCACGCACACAAACCCCTCAATTCTCCTGCAAAATGAAACTTAACATTCAAAACAATGTTATTGCTTCTCAAAATTGTACTTTATTTTCAAATGACACAAAAACCATCATATGAACAGACATTTAGAAGAACCTGAGAGCTCAATGTGAAACTCTATGATGAACAGAAAACACGTCTTCTGCAGTCATCGTTAGGCCTTTTTGTTCAGTGTTACACTTACTACAGTCAGTACATACATAAGTGTAAATGTCGTTTTTGTACTCAGAACACACAAAACAATGTACACAGTGTACTTCCCAACTAACACAAAGTTGCACATACAGTGGTCTATATACAAAACAACAGAAGAATTTATTTTATACAGTTCAAGTAAGTAATAAGTAAGACCCTTCGGCTGCTCCCTTGTTTGCACTCGGGTCGCCACAGCAGATCCAAGGTGGATCTGCATGTTGAATTGGCACAGGTTTTATGCCGGATGCCCTTCCTGATGCAACTCCACATTACATGGAGAAATGTGGCAGGGGTGGGATTTGAACCCAGAACTTCTGCACTGAAACCAAGCACATTAACCACTTGGCCACCACCCCTGCCGCTATTTAAAAAAAGACAAAAAAACAACAAAAAAAACCAAACTGTGCTGTATCCTCTCTTCTGTTTTCAGTCTGGTCTCAGCACCTCATCCACATCACAAGCAGCAGGCGTAATATCTCCTAGCATGGTCAGTCCAGCCATCAAAAGCATCAACTGCTGTATCTCCACATTGGCACCCTGTAGACCTCACCTTATTTCTGTGCAAGACACGGTCCAGTGTTGCCAACCTTACCCTATCAATATTTTGAAATATCTCAGTGTTTTCTATTTTCTTTTCTTTGTGTTTGCAGTAATGTTATGGCGTTATTTTCTCAGACCGTGTTCATGATTTGTTTCCTGTTCAGGAAACAGAAGATGCTCCCGACCACCTTGTGTTGGTAATCTTTCAATTCTGCAATACAAATAGTAAAATACTGTAAATATTGTGTAGGAATACAAAGTAGGAATAAATTTCCCAAATACTTGAAACATACTTTATTTTTGCATTCCAGCAGAACACTCCACAGGCAATACTGTACTACTGTACTACTTTTTGACTCACCTGCTCCTTGGCCTACTGTGGAACGCTAATGTTGGTGTACATTTAATGTTAGATGGCGCCTGTCTCTTATCATGTGTTTTAATTTATTGTAAGAGCCACAAATTGAGCCAAATTTATTACTATTATTACTAATTATTATTATTATGAATAATAATAATATTATTATTATCACTATTTTATTACTATTATATCCTTACATTTTATTACTGTGAAATACTTATTGTTTAGTGTATATTTATACATGAGAGTGCAGCTCAAATCAAAGTCAAATTCCTTGTATATTCTGCAGATACTTGGCGAATAAAAGCTATTCTGATTGTGATTCTATTTATGTTAAAGTTAAATATGATGTAAATTTTATATTTCATTATTTTGAATTATCATATTTAATGCCATTTGATGTTATGCATAGGTCATAAATAATGTTTAAAAGGTTAAAAGACACCCTAATATTGGAAGAATATAACTTTTGCTGTAACCTGTGAGCAGCGGCGCGCTCCGTCAAGCATAACGAGACACACTGTGAATATAAACTTTCTTCTTACATTAGACATTTTTGAACTGGATTGGATGAATTTACTGTGCAGCACGTTAATTGAGTTTTTTGATGTGTTGCACAATGTGTCACACCACATGGCCTTCAATATTTTGTCAATTTTGAGTTTTATTTTGTGAAAATGACAGAATCTCATGAAACCTCATTATATGCAGATTTAAAATGACCGTGTTCATCTTTATATATCAGACATTAAATCATTAAATCTCTGTGACATTCTGTCATTGATCTATTAACCCTCTGGGGTTCGAGGGCATTTTTTGGACAGTTCACTCACCTGGCATAAATGTTTTATTATTGCTGTTAACAGCTCTCCCTGCATTCCACAATCAAGTTTTATGTCTCTTTTTTCAGGACAGCCTGTGCTTTCAGAATATATATATGTTTTTTGTTGTGTTTTATAAGTGCAATAAAGGTTTACAATCAAAAATAGGCAAGGAAAAAGTAAAGCGAAAAATAATTTTCCACACACATTTATTCAAAACACACAGCAAACTATAATAAACAACTGTTTTGACACTTTCTAAAGGTAATTTGAAGTCTTGTGTGAAAGTCTGTACAACAAAAAGGTTCAAACAATAAACACAAATGCACATTTTGAACAATATATACAAAATGGTCTATGCGTTTTCTTGTCCATTGATATGGTAAACAGTGCTTTACGCAGAGAAAGCAACAGAGTTATCCAGTAACATTCACATGCAAACTAGTGGAGCAATCCTGATAGTTACACACTCTTTGTTTGAGCATGTGAGATTGTCATCAGAAGAATGTTTTTTATTTTGTCTGTTGTAGTTGTATGCTGCTTGAGTTATGCTTGAAAAACACACACCAGGTCTATTCTGTAGCGGGACACAGCACCGTGATGCACAGCATGCATCTGGGAAGCTTGCCTGTGCCGGCAGTTTGCAAGCTGCTGAAATGAAAATCAACACAGAGCAGCCGTGTTTTCAGGACTTAGACACACCTCAAACGGATTTTGTGTTGTGTGTGTTGGACTGTGTGCTCCAGGTCGTGTAGCTTTGATTATGTGTAGCTCGTGTTTGAGCAGCAGGTCTGAATTAGTCCCTGCTTGTGATCAAAAGAAGTCCGACTGGTTGCACTCTGCTCAGGACCAGCGCCACTGCTGGAAGGGGATTTGTGTTGTACAGTGATGGATTGTCTTGCTTGGTAACCTGATGAGCTTAACTGACCAGTAAAACTGATCTGGCTCCAGAGGGACGTTGAAAATATTGTAAATGGAGGCGGATGGCAGCACTGTGACGCTTCCTTCTGCTGTAGTCGTAGACGTGCTCTTGCGGATCATGGCGGCTGCACAGTCCAGCAGTCGTGGCTCCTGCTGATGGGAATTGCCAGGTGTGTCCATTATCTTCTACTTTATATCTTTCTATCCTGTTAGGTTGCAGTGGCCGCCCATGCAGGCAGGAATTGTCAGCTGCTCCACAGACACGTCTGGAAGACATCCATAAAAATAAATCAATAAGTGATGAACAGTCATGTGAGCTCTCTAAAGCAGGCCACATTTGGTTGGTAATATTGACAGATTTTTTTTCCAGAAAAATCCCAGCAGCAGCAGTGAGAGGATTTTACTCCACAGTGTAAAACCTCCCCTGAATCCACCTCCTATGGAGCCGTTACAAAATTCTGATGAGCTTTTCACTGCAGAGGTTTCATGTCTCAAAGCTTTTTCCTTTTTGTTTGACAAAATTATTGGAAAATAGTGACACTTTTCCACATTAAAAAGTAACTTAACCAGAGAAATGTATTAATTGGACAAATTGTGATCAACAGAAATATGGGGCAAAATGCATAATTGTGTGTAAATGTTAATTTGAAAGCCACATTTTGTGAGAAACAAACTTTATTCCACCTTTTTTAAGGCCGAATGGAAGAAGGGCTGCAGAGTTTACCAAATCATTTTTTAAAATAACTCACCTTCTGAAGCAGAATTAAATGATTTAGACTTAACTTGTAGGGACAAAAATATTGCATCCACGTTACCTCACGTATTAGCACAAACTTCACAAAGCAAGAACAGAGAAAAGTTCCAGTCGGTGTCATCCTGCTCCAGGACTGATTTATTACACAGTCTGTTGACAGAAGGTGAACAGTGAGAGTTTTGTAGTGTTTTTTTTTTTTCTATAAAACACCACAGTGTGCTCATGGTGTCAACTTCCAGCTTTAGTTCCTGGATCTAACAAAAACGTTTGTATTAACCATTTAGGAACTACGGACATTTCCATCCATAATTCCACCATTATCACAGGTCATAAGTGGACAAACTAAATACTATAAGAATTATTTTCAATGCAAATAATCACTTTTAAAGTCAGGTTTTGTTAAACAAACCAGAGCCACATGAACTTTAGGGAACATGTGGTTGTGCATTTTTTTTTTTACGTGAGCAGAACACACTGTTGATGTGCACACACATTGACAGACGACCTGGTATCAGGTCGGAAAACATAAGCAGTCTCCCTTCATGGGTGGTAAAAATGGTTAAGGATAAATTTTACAAAGCAAAATGTGATCAAATTTAACTTACGGAATTCATTGTCAAAAATGAGCTTTTTTTGTGGACTGATATCAAATATCTGATTGTGTGTTTTGGTTTGAAATGAAAGCTGCAAAAACTGATATCTAAGAAAGTAAAAAAAAAAAGAAACTTGTTTAAACAAAATTTTACTTAATTTTTGTCTAAACAGAAAAATCATCTTGTCAAGCATTTTATACAAAAGAAAAAATGACTTATTTTGTGAAAATGTATCTCATGTTTTCTTAAGTTTTCCCAGCTAATATCAAGCTGTACGTATTTAAGCAGTAACAAGGAAAGGCAATGGATTTCAAATCATCCAAGCAAAGGAACAAGAATGTTTTCCTTATTTTAAGACAGAGGCTCATCTTAAAATAAGAATTCTGTCTAGTTTAAGGCACATTTTGATTCTTCAGTGCCTAGACATTTTGCTTGTTTTGAGAATTCTAACCCAGTAAATTTTTGTAACCCCACTCACAGATTTTTCTTTTTCTTTTTTTTTTTTTGCTTAATGCTTATTTTGAGAGGGACAGTTTTTGCAGTGTATTTATTTGTAAATTGCAGATATGATCACCCGCCCGGGGCAGCAACCTGGAGGGGGCGGGACCAGCACTCACAAAAAGAAAAGGGCCTTTCATTTGCCAGTTTTGGTGGTTTATTTGCACATCAAGTGAATCCATATCGTGTCACGGTTGTCTTTCTGGCAGGCACCTCTGTGACCTGAAACACATTTTAATTGAGGCGTCCACATTAATGGACTAAACCCTGCAGAACAGGCAGTGTGAGGGATGTGTCCCAGACGAGTATCAGACGTGCGTGATGCGAATCGACCCAGCGCCTGTTGATTCACACATGGTGCAGGTGGCACTCAACTAAATGGGCAGAAAAATGACAACATTAAATAATTAACACCTTTTACTGGACTGTCTGTGGCTGAGAAACAACTCACAGCCATGAAAAATATAAAAAGAATAAAAAAAAAACATTGCAGTGACTGAAAAACATCACATGACTGCTGTCCGGTTGGGAGAACTCACGTTGTCCTCTTCTTTCTGACCGGCATGACACACAGAGCTCTGTGACTCAAACTCCGGATTATGCAAATTAAAAGGACAAAGTTGATGGTGAGTCTACATGTACTTAATATACATATTAATACACGTATTTATATTTAAGTTTACATATTAAAGAGGAACGATGCAACTTTGGTTAGTGTTTTTGCTGTTTTCTCTGGTATTTTTTGGTCAAATTCTTTTCTACGGCACTCCCCCTACAGCTCAGGAGTACATATGGCACAAAACTGTCTTAAAAACTCTTTGCTGGCCCCCCTTCTCCCCCGCTCTCCATGTGCATTTGTTTTCAACCGACTCGGTGAACAAAATCCGTGGAACCGAGTCAGGAAAGTGACAATATGCTGTGACAATGCAGAGAGAACAGAGAGTTTATCTCAATATACTTACAAGTGAAGCAGCAGGAACATCTGGTCTGCATCTGTTTTAACATCTCTTTCAACTCTCACTATTCCAAGAAATCCTGACTGATGTTGACCTGTGTGTGACCCCTCGGTGGGTTTCATCTGTTTTCTTTGCTTTTATACCAACTCTGCCATAACGATGAACATATAAGAAACAAGAGCACCGCACTCGTAGAGGGCAAACCTCCGCCAACACTAGTTTCCAATTCCACAAATTTTTACCTTGGAAAAAAATTTTCAAGGTATCTTCTAAAATTTTCTTTTAGAAGTGGCTTTTCATAAACTAAAATATAATACAAAATATAGATCAAAAGGGGTTTTCAATGTTAAAATCAAATATCTACCAATTCCACAATACAGATTATGAGAGTCCCAGTTTGCACCTCATTATCACAAATGAGAGTGATTGAGGCACTTTTGATTGAGATATAATGCAAAATGTACACCAAATGGGTTTTCAATATTAAATTCAAATGTCCACAAATGCGGATCAGATCTGGATCAGATCCAGAACAAACCTTGTCATTCACCAATAGTGAGTGCCAGTCTGCACCTCACTTTCAAATATGAGCTTGATTGGGGCACGTTTGATTAAAATATAATCTAAAATATACATTAAAATCAAAGTTAAATTTAAATGGTCACAAAATCTGTAATTTGGATCAGATCCGGATCAAACTTTGTCACTCAATAATGGATCCTATCCTACATAATGCTGTCAAATATGAAAGGAATTTTTTGACAGAGTTATGAATTTTTGAAAATTCTATCAATGATAAAGACAGGGATTTTTCTAATTTCCCAAGATTTTTCATGACTTTCCCCTTTGACCTGTGACATTGAAAATTGAATCCTGTCTTGTCCGTCAGGATATGAATCTTCAGTAAAACCTTCAAAACAATATATGAAAAATTGTGGGCTCCAGGCTGTTCACAAACAATGAGACTGATTGGGGCATGCTTGATTAAAATATAATCTAAAATATACATTAAAATCAATGTTAAATTTAAATGGCCACAAAATCTGTGATTTGGATCAGATCCGGATCAAACTTTGTCACTCAATAATGGATCCTATCCTACATAATGCTGTCAAATATGAAAGGAATTTTTTGACAGAGTTATTAATTTTTGAAAATTCAATCAATGTTAAAGATAGGGATTTTTCTAATTTTCCAAGATTTTTCGTGACTTTCCCCTTTGACCTGTGACATTGAAAATTTAATCATGTCTTATCCATCAGGATATGAATCTTCAGTAAAACTTTCAAAACAATATATGAAAAACTGTGGGCTCCAGGCTGTTCACAAACAAACAGACAAACAAACAAACGGGCAATAACATAACCACCTTGGAGGTAATAAAGGCTTTGCTGGCTTGCGTGTATCGTCCGAGTGCCGTAGTTCTTGTTTCTTCCACGACCTGAGACTCTGATTGAAGGGACACTGGGTCAGCATCCCTGAAGTTGCAAGACTGGTTTTCTGCTACGAGGCCTTTGGGAGATGACAATTACTCCAAAACCGTCAACGTAAGGTCAAAATGTTGCATAGTTCCCCTTTAAAACGTTAAATGATGCTGCTGGTCGCACGGCAGATAAAAATAAAAGAAAATAAGCACGCACACACACATGCACAGAAGATAAGTCCAGACTGAATGTGCACTGTTAAACTGTCACAGGAGACAGAGTGTAGAAAAGATTCATTTTTAAAAGACAGTGTGGACAGACAGTGTGGAGCAGCGACCTAGCTGAAGCGCTGCCTGGTGTAAACGAACACACATGTAACTACTGCCTGTGACGTGTGTGTCTGATGTGACGCCACCGCAGTGTGTTCCAGGCGCAGAGTGTCAGCAACTCAGCAGTGCGCCAGGTGTTTTGGCATTATGGCAAGGAATGTTCCTGATTTCATTATTCTGACACAAAGTGCATTCGTGCAGCGGGCACAGCCTGTGTGCACGCAACCGTGCACCACAATGAGGTGCATAGAAAGACTTTACCTTTTATTTGGCTGGAGTGGCTATTGTCCAACGTGAAGTCACCACACTTTAGCAGGTGGGGCGTGTGTGTGTGTGTGTGTGTGTGTTAGAATTTAGAATCGGTGAATGAGAGACACACAGGTGCAAATATGACTGAGCTGTTAAAGAATGCATCAGAAATAAATTATGGATCATGACAAATACTTTGCCTTGAAAAGTACCAAGTAGTCACGCAGTGCTTTAAATGAATTTCTAACAACTTAAGTGGCTCCTTATTATTACAGAAGTGGAGTTAAAAGAAGAGTGTTTCTGACAGGACTCAGAAAGAAGCAGCAAGTGGAAAAAAGACAAACTGATGGAATAGTTAGAAAATTACACATTACTTCAGTCTGAAAGTGAAAATAGTGAATAATTATTATTGAGTGGATGAAGGTTTCCTGCCGTTGATCAGCAGGTCCCAGTGGAACAAACACCTCAACGGTTTATTTGTTATTTCATTTCTTTTGCTATAAAGCATCGTGGGAATTCCAGCGTGATGTGTTTGTTGTAGCATTTTATGAAACTGAAATTAATTTAACTGTAAACACACAAAACTATATCTTATTGTGGTTTGTTAATCAATGTGCTGCAGCACTGACTTGTGTCCATTTTATCTGGAGTGAGGAGAAAAATTGAATAGACCAATCAGGCTCCTTATCAGTTCCCCAACGTGGTGAATGACAGGACTTCATTATTGCGCGGCGGCCCTGGGGGGAGCTGCTGGATTGGTTTTCACAATCACAGCCCTGTTTTTGCTTGTGGATGGTTTTCCGTCTCCGTGGAGGGCAGACAAACAGCCACGAGGAGTTTGTGTCCGCGGCTGAAAGCTGCCAATCATACGAGGCTGAGATGATACTTGAACGCCGCGAGCAGGACGCCGCATTCCGCTCCACCTTTATCTGTCTTTCTCATTCACAATCCTTGTGTTATCACTCTGTCTCTCTAACTTTCTGTTCTTCACACTTCCACCTCAGACTCACATGAGTAACTCTCCTTATCGTGCTGACCCTCGACTTCAAACGCTCGCTTCCTTCCACAGAATCATCGTCCACATTCTTCACCATTTTATAGATTTTCTTCACCTTATCATTGCAGTGCCATTGTTTCCTGTTTTCTTCTGCAAACAGAGAAAATAGATTCCAGTCAGGGTGAAGTTCAAATACAACATGTAAACAGGGGCGTGCGTGCACGTGCTGTTTACTCTGCACCTTCTAGATGCTCCCAGCCCAGATGGAACCCAGATCTCAGAGCAGACATGGAGTTAAATCACTGCATGAGCTGGAGAGCATGAAAACAGACAAGCAGACATGATGTTTCACCAGCCAGCTCGTGTTAAGTCACTGTCACCTTTAAAGGAGCTCAAACTGCTCACATGCACCCTGTTAGTGTGCCTGCTAACCTAAAACCTGCTGGGTCTGCTTGTCAGTGTTGGAATAGCTTATCTTAGCATACCTACCGCTGCAATAATCTATCTATAAAGCAAGAATCGTCTGTGTGTGAGTATGTGGCTCACAAATCTTTCTGACTGTTTGTCAGATCGGCCTCAACTTTCTGATATGAATTACAGTGGCACGATGATGTGCATCCTTTATTATGACAATTTTTGGGATTAATTTTCAAAAAGTTTATTTTGAAACGTTTATTTTGATTAACATTGTAACATTCGTACTTCCAGGATGGCATGGCTCGTTGGTGTTACTAGTAGCAAAGTTAATCCTCTGGGGCCGACAGCATTGTATATGACGGCTAAGAACAAGCTTTACTAAATTATAAATAACTTTTGAATGATATGAGATAGAAACGTACTTTTTTTTGCTGAAAAGTTAACTCCACAGAATTTCGAGCCAGCCATGGGCCATCTTCGTACTCCTCATAGAAGCTGTGTGATGATGTGCGCAATGTGAGTGTCCAATCGGAATTGGTTCGCCATCACATGGTTTTCCAAAACCCAATTGTAGGGCAGATTTACCTCACGTGAAAACCCAAAGATCGTTTTCAGGAGTGATATGTTACTAGTTGGCCCATTTGAATAGCTCCCTGGGTGCTTCAATGAGTACATACTATTAGTACATACTCAGTGTGCCCTGCGCCATTATGCACAGTGATCAGTGAAAGCAGGAGCAGACGGAGAGCCTCTGATGACAATCTCATGTGCTCAAACAAAGAGTGTGTAGCTATCAGGATTGCTCCACTAGTTTGCATGTGAATGTTACTGGATAACTCTGTTGCTTTCTCTGTGTAAAGCACTGTTTACCATATCAATGGACAACAAAACACATAGACCTTTTTGTATACATTGTTAAAAATGTGCATTTGTGTTTATTGTTTGAACCTTTTTGCTGTACAGTCTTTCACACAGGACCTCAAATTACCTTTATAAAGTGTCAAAACAGTTGTTTATTATAGTTTGCTGTGTGTTTTGAATAAATGTGGAAAATAATTTTTTGCTTTATTTTTTCCTTGCCTATTTTTGATTGTAAACCTTTATTACACTTATAAAACACAACAAAAACATATATATTCTGAAAGCACAGGTTGTCCTGAAAAAAAGAGACATAAAACTTGATTGTGGGATGCAGGGAGAGCTGTTAACAGCAATAATAAAACATTTTTACCAGGAGAGTGAACTGTCCAAAAAAATGTCCTTGGACACCAGAGGGTTAAACAACATTAGACAGTTCATGTGGCTCGAACCATTTCACAATAAAATGTTTCATGCCAGTGTCTCAGCAAAATCCTTCACTGTGAAAGGCATGCTGTCAGTGTTCCTTGTGACTGAGATTAGCTTGACAACACTTAGGAGACATTAGCTAAAATATGTTTTTTTATAACACCAACAATTTTACCACTATTTGTACAATGTTTCAGCAAGTATTTGACAAATAAAATATTATATTTTCCCACAATTTCTACAATGTTTCATTAAGTATATAAGATTAATAAAATATTATATTTTCCCACAATTTGTACAATGGTTCATTAAGTATATAAGATGAATAAAATATTATATTTTCCCACAATTTGTACAACATTTCATTTAAGTTCGTAAGCTGAGTAAAATCTTGCTGTGAGATCAAGTTTAAATAAACTGTGTTCAGGAGGTGGGATACTGACTTGCTGTTTCAAATATTTTAAATGTTCTGTTTAATTTTGTCTGACTTTCTTCCAAATACCTGTTTAATATGAATCCTTTTTTCATATAATTGATAATAAACTGATTTTTTTTAAAACAATGTGAATTACTATATTCAAATAATAATGTAATACAGCATAACTACACCTCTTTCTACATCCCACCTTCAAACACAGCATCATACGACCATCTGCAAGAAATATACTTAAGCTCCCAATTAGGAACACAAATATCCTACGGGCACTGCACTAGTAGACAGAAATACAGCTGAAATCACAGTCCAGCCCTGTCAGAGTGTTTTGTGCTTGCAGTGGCTGAACTGTAACCGTCTGGGGTCCAAGGATGCACCGGTGCATTCAGCTCAACTTATTGTCATATTTCTATAAATAAATCAGTGATCGAATGTCACAAAGCTTTTGTTTAGGGCCCCTTCACACATAGTGCGAATGTGGTCGAATTGTGCATGAAGTGCGCATGAAGCAGGAATCGTATGCAAAACGTGTAAAATCATAGCTGCCTTCAACGCGTTGTACACCTGTTGCTACAACTATTTGTGCACACCAGCGGCTGCCCTTTGAGAGCCCATCGAACCCTCTCGTGGCAGGTGTCAGCCAAATTCCAGCTGACACATGAACACCTAACACCGCTGTGGGTCACAGGTTCACAAAAGGCTATACCGCTCACTTGGCACTTAGAAAATGTGTGGCCATTTGCACTATCATCATGAAAACAGTCAGCAGACAATCACTATCGAGCTGGATGTGAAATTTTCCTAAGTGCCCACATGACTGTGGAGTTTGCCGAGTACACGTAGTGTGCGAGAGTGTTGGCTCCCCCCACAACACATGTATGCATGTTTTTCATGTGCTCTCCCACTCTCCCGCTCTCCCCCACTCCCACCACTCCCCTCCAACATGTGCATGCATGTGGTTTGCGTGCTCCACGCAGGCGAGGTGCTTCTCATCTGATCACAGAGTGATACCTTGGTCTATGCGCTGAATGGACAGGGGGCGTGGCTGGCTGCCAACAGCAGGAGCTGTTGACATCTCTGGTCCTGGACATCATAGCTGCAGAACATGTACCATGTTTTGACAGACACACGCGTGTGTGTGTGCTTGCTGTCCTTACGTGGAAATACATAAAAACCTATATCGCTTTTGCTACAGGCTGGAGAGCACGCACATTAACAGGCTGTCCCAGCTGAAATGGACCATCAGTTCATGTGGACATGCAGCAGGCGATCTGAATGTCACGTTTGTCTGACAGGACACACGTGTCCTGTGAGCGGCCTGCTGCAGGACTATATGACAAGCCAACAGTGTGACAAATACGCCACTTTCAGTCACATATCAGCAGAAATACACCATTTGGTCAGTTATCACGGCGCTTTTTTCTCTTTAAAAAAAAAATGTTTATGCCCTTGTTGATTTCAGGCATCTTTCCGTACCTTTTACTGGACAGTGCTGGTAGTGCAGTGGTAAAGTTTCTGGCTGGCAATCAGAGCTTTTGTAAATTGCCGGTTCAAATCCTGTGGGTGGCATGCATTTTTTTTTTTTCACAGCAGCTCCGTGATGTGGTTACACATGCTGCAGCTGCTCAATTTCAATTTATTTTCATTTATATAGCACCAAATCACAACAAAGTTGCCTCTACTTGCACCCACCTTGTGTGTTTTCTTAAGAGCTGACGTAATATGTGAATTTCTCCTTTGTGAGATCAATAAAGTTTATCTTATCTTATCTCATCTTATCTTATCTTATCAATGTGCAAGGTCTAACCTTGCCAACCCCTCACACGGTGTTCCCACTGCATCGGTTTATGCACGCTCATGCAAGACACCGTCGCGGGCATGAAATCGTCACAGCATGATCCTTCACACCTGCCTATCGGCTCGATGTTTTGGTGGTTCAATCATACAAGCTGTTCCACCGTGATTCACCCTGTTTGTACTTATTCGTACTATGTGTGAAGGGGTCCTAACATAAGGAGTGGAAATAAGGATATATTCAGTCTGGCCTGAAGTGTCATGATCTGCATCTGTGCATGTCCTCATGCATTGCACAGACTCTGTCTTCATTTGGGGTTTGTTATGGTTACATTGTTGGGATTTATTTCCTGGTTCTCTCCACACATGATCACATGCACCACTGTTTAGTAATCATGCCTGTTTACTTTTGTTAATATTCTGTTATACTCTCCATGTCCCTTTGCATCCATCTGTCTGTCAGTCTGTCTGTGCTCAACATAAGTCTTGTTACTGCCAGAGTCTTCAAATTTACAGGGAACATTCTTGGGACACAGACCTTCAAAGATGGCTAACCTTGACCTACTTTAAAAGGTATTTTAAGAGGTTAAAAAGTCACATTCTGTTTCATTCTTTTCCATTTTTTTTTTTGAGGGGCGGGGACGATAGCCAATCAGAGTAGACCAGCACCGTGACATCAGTGGCTGGTCTAGCTAGCTACAAACTCTGTTTAGTTTGTGTGTAAATATAACCTCTTTGTCATATACTATGTAAAAGCTGACAAGAAATAAACATTTCTAAAACTGAAAATGCTGTTTTTGTAACCTGGTGACATCTCTGGAGTTATTTACAAGACATTTCATGGATGTCAACGTGCAGGTTAACGTCCGCTAACTCAAAGCTAACTTCTACTCTTGTCAAAAGCTCATGTATGCACACACACATGCCCTCCCGCAGACACTGTTGAGATATATATATATATATATATATATATATATATATATATATATATATATATATATATATATATATATATATATATATATATATATATATATACACTCAACAAAAATATAAACGCTTTTGGTTTTGCTCCCATTTTGTATGAGATGAACTCAAAGATCTAAAACTTTTTCCACATACACAATATCACCATTTCCCTCAAATATTGTTCACAAACCAGTCTAAATCTGTGATAGTGAGCACTTCTCCTTTGCTGAGATAATCTATCCCACCTCACAGGTGTGCCATATCAAGATGCTGATTAGACACCATGATTAGTGCACAGGTGTGCCTTAGACTGCCCACAATAAAAGGCCACTCTGAAAGGTGCAGTTTTATCACACAGCACAATGCCACCGATATCGCAAGATTTGAGGGAGCGTGCAATTGGCATGCTGACAGCAGGAATGTCAACCAGAGCTGTTGCTCGTGTATTGAATGTTCATTTCTCTACCATAATCCGTCTCCAAAGGCGTTTCAGGGAATTTGGCAGTACATCTAACCAGCCTCACAACTGCAGACCACGTGTAACCACACCAGCCCAGGACCTCTACATCCAGCATGTTCACCTCCAAGATCGTCTGAGACCAGCCACTCGGACAGCTGCTGAAACAATCGGTTTTCATAACCAAAGAATTTCTGCACAAACTGTCAGAAACCGTCTCAGGGAAGCTCATCTGCATGCTCATCGTCCTCATCGGGGTCTCGACCTGACTCCAGTTTGTCGTCGTAACTGACTTGAGTGGGCAAATGCTCACATTTGCTGTCGTTTGGCACGTTGGAGAGGTGTTCTCTTCACGGATGAATCCTGGTTCACACTGTTCAGGGCAGATGGCAGACAGCATGTGTGGCGTCGTGTGGGTGAGCGGTTTTCTGATGTCAATGTTGTGGATCGAGTGGCCCATGGTGGCGGTGGGGTTATGGTATGGGCAGGCGTTTGTTATGGACGAAGAACACAGGTGCATTTTATTGATGGCATTTTGAATGCACAGAGATACCGTGACGAGATCCTGAGGCCCATCGTTGTGCCATACATCCAAGAACATCACCTCATGTTGCAGCAGGATAATGCACGGCCCCATGTTGCAAGAATCTGTACACAATTCTTGGAAGCTGAAAATGTCCCAGTTCTTGCATGGCCGGCATACTCACCGGACATGTCACCCATTGAGCATGTTTGGGATGCTCTGGACCGGCGTATACGACAGCGTGTACCAGTTCCTGCCAATATCCAGCAACTCCGCACAGCCATTGAAGAGGAGTGGACCAACATTCCACAGGCCACAATTGACAACCTGATCAACTCTATGCGAAGGAGATGTGTTGCACTGCATGAAGCAAATGGTGGTCACACCAGATACTGACTGGTATCCCCCCCCAATAAAACAAAACTGCACCTTTCAGAGTGGCCTTTTATTGTGGACAGTCTAAGGCACACCTGTGCACTAATCATGGTGTCTAATTAGCATCTTGATATGGCACACCTGTGAGGTGGGATGGATTATCTCAGCAAAGGAGAAGTGCTCACTATCACAGATTTAGACTGGTTTGTGAACAATATCTGAGGGAAATGGTGATATTGTGTATGTGGAAAAAGTTTTAGATCTTTGAGTTCATCTCATACAAAATGGGAGCAAAACCAAAAGTGTTGCGTTTATATATATATATATATATATATATATATATATATATACACACACACACACACACACTTTGCACTGGGATACCAATTAAACAACAAGGAGACAATGCTCATATGGCTGAAGGTATTTTAGGATTGCGTGTGTTATTTTGTTACTTTGTGTTCACCCGGTGCTCCACCACGTTCCCTGAGTCAGTGTCCGTGTTTAAATCATCTGCATGTGTCCTTAACACCTGGTCCTCACCTGCATTTCCTGGTCGCACCTGTAACTGCATGTCATCTGTTTATTATCATGTCTGGGTTTCAGTTCTGTCTCAGCCTTGGTCTCTCTGTGTTTTTTATTTTGTGTTTTGTGGTCATTCTGTGTCCTGATGTCACCTTGTGTGTTGTGTTTACACAATAACACAATTTTGCTTGTTTACTTTACCCACCTTTATATGAGTTAAATATCAGATTTTAATTTCATTCTAAGGTCAAGAGTGTCAAGAGTGAAATAAAAAGTTGTTGGCCAGTGGAAACACACTAATGGAGATGACTTGGTGTGGACGTTTCTCTGCGTCGTTCCGTCCCGCTCTCGTCTCATTCTGTGTGTGCGTGAACATTTATCAAATCAATTACTGCTGATGGGAGTTCCTCCTAACAGGTAGTGAGGTGTCCCGGCACCAATTCATCCTGTCGCTTTGATGGATTTGCTCTCCCCTCTGAGCACCGGGCTCACGGCGCTGAGAGCGCGCGGCCGATCTGTCAGGCCTCACAAGCCATTACTTAAAACATTAGCTCCTCAAAGCGAGCTGAGCAGTGTCTCCGTGATGATTTACTGCTGATTTTTGTGTAAGTGCTGTCAGTCTGAGGGTGCAGCAGGGCCATGGACACTAATCCACTTCTTACAGAGCCCAGTGAAGCTGTGACAATATCTGTGAGCCAGGGGGCCCTCTGCAGGGCCCTATATTCTGCTGGGCACAAAACTGTGCACGGTGCAGTGCAATAAATATGCCATGGCGATTTTACAGCTGAACCATTTGTCATTGTCATATTCACTGGCACTCAGCTGTGCACCAATGGGAGTATGGGTCTTAAAATGAGGCGTGGTCAGGTACAGTGTTCGGGTTTTACTGTTGTGAACTGGTGTGATATGCGATAATTTTGCTGAGTCTTGCTTATGAGTGTTTTTAGGAGCAATAGCTGGTGTGGACACTTTCTGCTTTTTTTGTGAAGGCTCTCAGTTGTCCAGGTGGTTTCCATAGTAGAGGAGCTTGAATCTTCAACTAGACTGGGTTGCTTGATGCGAGGACATTTCGCTTCTAATTGCAGAAGCTTCCTCAGCTAAAATTCCTGCTTTGGTAGTCTGACTTCTGTCTTGACTTTTGTACAAAAGAATAACAGAAGCCAGCAAAAGCTGGAGTTTTAAACCTAATCAGTCCCCTCCTACCGAGAGGCAGACTGCTGTTGGCTAGTGACTAACAATTGCTCTAATTAGCACCTGTTGTGCTCTAGTTAGCACCCTCCTAATCACAGTGTAGCTGTCCCTTCTAATGATGGGACTGACGCCTCTCCTGACAACTCTCCTGACAACGTGAATGACTCATTACCATGAACAAAAGACTGAAACTGCTTTGACCTGAGTATCACATTGTAAACAGGGGACAACGCGTGTCTCAGACCCACTCCCCGGTGTAACAGTATAGCTCTCCCCCCCCAGGATATCTTCCACCCCACCCTGGAAATCTTCCCCCACCCCTGACAAGCAACATTCCAACATTCCACTCTTGAAATTAACTCCAAAATAGACTGAAAGAGCTAGTGTCACTTAACAGTTTTAAAACACTCTTGATGGCTCTGACCTGTCAATGTTTTACCTGATTGTATTATCTCATTCAAGTGTCTGTTTTCTATGTAAATGTTACTGTGTATGTAACTCTGCCCTGCCTCTTGGCCAGGACACTCTTGAAAAAGACATTCTTCATCTCAGTGAATTTTATCCTGGTTAAATAAAGGTGATAAGGCCCAGTCAGAATAGAGCAATCTTTAAACTCTATATTTCCTGGATGTTTTATGATCCCAGATGAATTCATTTGATTGATGGTGAACAATATTGGTATTCTTTCTGTATGTATTTATAGCTATCTGCAATAGCTTTCCTATTCTGAAGTATCTTTAAATCGCCCTTCCAAATATACTCGACAAATATATGGACCTGATTGACAACCTGAAATATGTGATGTGATGGAAAGTACTCCAATTTAGTTTTGCATAAAATATCCACATATGTATAGAACACACAGAAGTCTGTGCACACACACACACAAACACAGACACAATCGTATGCAAAGAAACATATGTTTAAGAAACATAATGAAAATGAGGGGCCTATAAGTTGTTTAGTTGAATGTAGTGTTTGACCTTCCTGTGACCTTGACCTTTGACCTTGAACTTGATCCTTTTGTGTACTGAATGGTACCTTACTAGGGCTGCTTATATGTGAACTTGCAAGAGTCTTCGATGTAAACT
Source organism: Thalassophryne amazonica (assembly GCF_902500255.1). Lineage (NCBI taxonomy): Eukaryota > Metazoa > Chordata > Actinopteri > Batrachoidiformes > Batrachoididae > Thalassophryne > Thalassophryne amazonica. Next base: position 9,324,045 of record NC_047122.1, read on the forward strand.
GTGTGCTGCACAGCGAGTAAAAGGTAAAAAAATGCAATGATTACAAACATACAAAAAAAAAAAAAAAAAATATTGACAAACATATCTTGCAAAACTTTGTTTTGGCAAGATATTGGGGTGGGGAGTAAGATATCCAGGGTGGGGGGGGTAAGATATCCTAGGACATCTTCCCCCCGGGGTGTAAGATATCAAGGGGGTAAGATAAACTGTTACACCGTTAAGGCTGGGTTTCAACTGTTTAACATACAATGCTTCTTTCACTCCCCTCTCAAACCATTTATTTTCTCTGGCTAAGATTTTAACTCCCTTGTCCTCAAATGTGTGGTTAGTGTCTTTAAGGTGGAGCTGAACTGCAGAGTGAGGTCCACCGGCACCCTCTCTACAGTGCTAGTATAGCCTTTTGTGCAACGGCTGGTTAGTCTCACCTATGTAGTGTTCATTACAGTTTTCCTGACATCTGATAGAATACACTACATTGCTCTGTTTGTAACTAGGGATCCTGTCCTTAGGGTGAACTAATTTCTGTCTCAAGGTGTTAACAGGTTTAACACCTTGATGATAGTTTTCAAAGTTAGCTGAAAAGCTGATCAGCTAACAAAAAAGTTATCTTTGCTAATTTACAGTTAGTGGATTAGCAAAACTGTGCCCACCACTGGTTATTGAAAACATTTTAGATTTTTTTCAAAATCATGGCTTGATTTTTCAAACACCGTGGTGGACACCGTGGTCAGGGAAGCCATCCGACTGAAGAAGTCCTTCTGGGATATGTTATCTCGGAGGACTCCGGAGGCAGTTACAAGGTCTGAAGGGCCCGAAGGGTGGCAGCCTCTGCTGTGAGGAAGACAAAACAGCTGGTGTGGGAGGAGTTTGGAGCAACCATGGAGAAAGACTTTCGCTCAGCACCATGGTGCTTCTGGCGGACCGTGAGGCACCTCAGGAGGGGAAAAGAGGGAACCATCCAAGCTGTCTATAGTAAGGATGGGACACTGTTGACCTCAACTGAGGATATAATCTGCAGCTGGAAAGAACATTTTGAGGAACTCCTACATCAGATTGGAGCACCCTCTATAGTACTATAGTAGGGACAGAGCTGGAAGCTGATGGAGGATTATCATCAATTTCCCTGGTGGAAGTCACTGAGGTACAACCCCAATTCCAGTGAAGTTGGGACGTTGTATAAAATGTAAATAAAAACAGAATACAATGATTTGCAAATCCTCTTCAACCTGTATTCAATTGAATACACCACAAAGTAAAGATATTTAATGTTCAAACTGATAAACTTTAATGGTTTAGTGCAAATATTTGCTCATTTTGAAATGGATGCCTGCAACACGTTTCAAAAAAGCTGGGACAGGGGTATTTTTGCCACTGTGTTACATCAACTTTCCTTCTAACAACACTCAATAAGCATTTGGGAACTGAGGACACTAATTGTTGAAGCTTTGTTGATGGAATTCTTTCCCATTCTTGCTTGATGTACGACTTCAGTTGTTCAACAGTCCAGGGTCTCCGTTGTCGTATTTTGCACTTCATAATGTGCCACACATTTTCAATGGGCGACAGGTCTGGACTGCAGGCAGGCCAGTCTAGTACCTGCACTCTATTACTATGAAGCCACGCTGTTGAACTCTAGCTGTGCTTCATAAGAATTTACATCATCATATAGATTGCACTAAACCACTTTAATTGTCCATATGCAAAAACTTCCTGTGTGCAATATATGTGCAATATTGGTTTTATTAATTCCCAGTGCAAAATCATAGTTATGCATCTGTATTTGGTATTAAATGTCGTAATATTGGTTACTGTTTTGATTCATTTTAATAGGTTATATGCAATTATTAGTTATGTTTTTTAAATAACTGAGACCTGAGTACAAATTTCGTACCGCTAACATGGAAATGTGAGTTGGTATGACAATAAAGTTCCTTGAACCTTGAACCTTGTAACACATGCAGAATGTGGCTTGGCATTGTCTTGCTGAAATAATCAGGGACGTCCCTGAAAAAGACGTTGCTTGGATGGCAGCATGTGTTGCTCCAAAACCTGGATGTACCTTTCAGCATTGATGGTGCCATCACAGATGTGTAAGTTGCCCATGTCATGGGCACTAACACACCCCCATACCATCATAGATCCTGGCTTTTGAACTTTGCATTGGTAACAATCTGGATGGTCTTTTTCCTCTTTTGTCCAGAGGACACCATGTCCATGATTTCCAAAAACAATTTGAAATGTGAATTCATCAGACCACAGCACACTTTTCCACTTTGCGTCTGACCATTTCAAATGAGCTCGGGTCCAGAGAAGGTGGCGACGTTTCTGGATGTTGTTGATGTATGGCTTTCGCTTTGCATGGTAGAGTTTTAAGTTGCACTTGTAGATGTAGTGACGAACTGTGTTAACTGACAATGGTTTTCTGAAGTCTTCCTGAGCCCACACGGTAAGATCCTTTAGGATTCAAAGGATTCAAAGAAATTTTATTGTCATATGCACAGAAGAACATGTTCCCTGCACAATGAAATGTGTCTACTGCATTTAACCCATCCTAATTGCCAGTAGGAGCAGAAGTCGCCATTAGGCGCCCGGGGACCATCTCCAGATGTACATCCCTGCCTTGGTCAACACCAGGGCTGAGCAAACCAACACCGACCCATAACAAACAACACACACACAACACATAGGCCGGCCCGGTACATAAAACATATATATGAAAACAAAACACGAGGGAAAAGGAGAAAAAAAAACCCTCATAGCTGCTGCATTACACAGCGGCAATGAGGAAAAAAAAAAATCCCCATCAGCACAGAAAACAATAATCACACAGACAAAAACAAGGACACAGGATGACAACCGAGATATGAAAAGGTCCAGTTTATCAGAACACTCCAGAGGCAGCCTGTTTGGCGCCATCAACGGCCTTGTCCGACAATCCTGGAGGGTGAGGGGGCAGCCCTGCGCAGTCCTGAGCTGAACACAGTCAACGTCAGAGCTGGAGAAGCTGAGGGGAGGGGGGAAGACCAGGGAGCGGGGCTTAAGTGTTGATCTTCTGAGGAGATTTTATCACAGTGACTTTGAAGTGCAGCTGTATTTGGGGAAGCTAAATGAATAGCCAGATTAGCAGACGCCTGAACGATTCCACAGTTCTGAGAACAGAGTGGCTCTCAATGCATCTGAATGTAGAATGTGGTCTTCACAGACGGTCAGAGCGGGTTTCCAGGGCTGCAATTCTGCTCGAGATGTTTTCCAATGCGCGGTTAACCCCCGCCGACTGCGCAGCCACTGCCTTCCCAATCGAATCAATCATGTAGGGCAGCCTGGAAGGACCAATCAAAGCTGCTTCCACTTTCTTGATTTTCCGGTAAACCAGCATAGTGCCCGCTCCACACATCAGAAAGCCGGTCACCACCAAGCCGAATATGTACACATCTTCGACGTCGTCCACAGAAAGCATGTAAAGGCACATGACCTGCCATCTTCTTCACGAGTCCATCATGTAACCCATCACATGCGTCCCAGCAGGACAGGTCGGGTCCTCCGCCCCCGAATGTCTTGTAGAAAAAAATAGTGTCAATTGCGTTCAGAGACCACTTTAAGAGATCCATTTTTTTCGTTTTCCAGAAGAGCAAAGCTGCAGCCTCACTGACAACACACCACAGAAGCAGGAAAGATAAGGAGGGAGGGAGAAGAGAAAAGTGCGTTTGTCTCGGCCGAGTGCAAGCTGGCAAAAAAAGTCAGTTACACAATGTTATTGGTTTTTAATGCAGTGCCGCCTGAGGGATCGAAGGTCACGGGCATTCAATGTTGGTTTTTGTGTTGTGTGTTGGGGGGTGTGGCTGGACATTTTGGTGTTCTTTTCTTTTCTTTGCTCTCCAGGTGACATGAAAACTGATTTGTCTGTGGAGAAGGTGCTGGCTGAAGAGTCCTTCACCCTCATCAACATCATGTGCAGCACCTGTGAATGGTGCTCACGTGCAGCCTTAAAGACTTTCAGCTGAAGCAGATAATTGGATGGCGTTCTGCATTTAAGTCATGTGTGATTCAAGCAGAACTGCCGGGAACTCAACCTTGTGATGTTCGTTTGTGAGACGCTGAGGACCGCGCCTGGGTTTGACACATCGAGCCCGTGAAGGAGGAAGGGTGAGCGACACATGCTGTCAGCACACATCAGAGGTGATTAAGTGTTTGACTAATTGTTGATAGTAACTTGCTATTTTGTTACGCAGTATATTTGAATTGTGATGAGAATGGTGCAGCTTGCTTCTCACGGCTGTGACGTGCGGACAAGTGATCCTCCACCTGTTGTGAGAAGCTGCTCATTTGCATAAAGCTCAAAATACAGACCTGAATGTGTTGCTGATAGTGTGTCTTTTGAAGGATATTAGTTGTAACTGCTGACTTACCTCACCTCTTCTATCCTTCGCAGAGAGTCAGTTTGTCGTGTCCACCTGGGGGGTGGTTGGCGGTAATAGTGGGTCCAGGAGCGCCGGGCTTCGATCCTTTTGGGCGCTGGAGAGCGTGCCAGCCTTCACTCCACCAGAAGGACGCTATTTCAGTTTTACACTTTATTATGCACCAGCGGGTAAAATAAATAAATTGTTTTTGTTATTGGAACTGCTTTCTGGTTATTTTTAGCGCTGGGTTCCATCTGACGCAGGTCCGCTCCTCAACCCGAGTCGACACATAACAGTAGTTCCCGGCCATTCCATAATGGACCCAGCGGCAGAGGCGGTTCCTTTTGCCGAAAAAGTTCAAGAACACTTGGAGAAAATATGGGAGCAATTACAGCATCTCGCAAACCAAATTAAACAAACAGACGCCCGTGTTACGGAGCTTGCAGCGCAAGCCGTTCCGCTTCCTGCTGCTCCAGCTGCGGCACCATCGATACCGGTGCAGATAACTCCGTCACCCAGAGATTCGGCGTCCGAACCAATTATTTGTCATCCGGAGCCTTATGCGGGAGATGTCAAAGCCTGTGCTTCGTTTTTGGTGCAATGTTCTCTGGTTTTTGCTCAGCGACCGGCTTCCTTCTCTTCTGATGGGAGCCGTGTTTCATATGTGACAAATTTGCTCCGAGGTGACGCCTTAGCTTGGGTCACAGCGTTGTGGAGTAACAACTCGCCATTGTTAGGATCCTTTAAGGATTTCTCCCGGGAGTTCCGACTGGTTTTTGACCATCCGGTGAAAACGAATACCGTTGCTCAACGGTTGCTGAATCTCAGGCAGGGGAGGCGGAGTGCGGCGGAGTATTCCGTGGACTTCCGGATTTTTTCTGCTCAGTCAGGTTGGAACGCCGCAGCTTTATGAGGAGTGTTTGTAGATGGGTTAAATGAGTCATTAAAAGACGAGCTGGCAGTCCGTGACGAGCCAAACGATTTAGATGAGCTAATATCGTTGGTGATTCGTCTAGATGATCGGATGAAGGAGAGTGGACGCGAGAGAGGGCGGCCATCAGAGCGGGTGTTTTCGTCTCGGGGCTTTCCCCGACACAGATCTGGGCCGCCTCTTCTTCGCCCCACTGAGGCTCCTCCGACGGGACCTCTGGCTCCTCTTGCTGACGAGCCCATGCAGCTCGGACGAGCGGAGGTTACTGTATTGCCCCGACATATAAGCGTCAAGAAAAATAATGGTGACGTATCTCCAGGTGTTCTAGGACAGGCAAAATAACACACACACACACACACAAAAAAAATCTGGTATGGGTTAATGTTTTGTTTTCCTTAAATAGGGGTTATAATTTGTTTGGGGAGTCAGAGGCGTGTCTGGTGGAGTGAATGTTAGGCGGTTAGAAGCCCGTCTGGGCTCACTTGATTGTTATTTTTTATGTGTTTTTAGGTATTTTCTGTTTGGGTTGTTGGGTCGTTTTATTTTGTTGTTTTTTATTTCCCTACATCCCTAACCCCAACCTCACTTGCCCCAAGACCGTTTGTCTTGTGGGTTGTGGGGTGGTGCAGGTTGGTCACGCTGAGCATTCTCAGAAGACCTCTGCACCTGGGGGGGGGTGTTAGGGGCGTTTTTCTTGGTTTGGTTAGGGCCCGGTTCCACTCCAGCCTCGGTGAGCCTTTGTACCGTTTGTCATTGGGTTGCCGGGGTGTGGTGCAGCGGAGACATACCTCAGTCGGAGGGGTGGGCCGATCTGTTGCCGTTCGCCATTTCGGTAGTTCCACCCGTCCCGAGAGGCTGGGGTATGGTCGAGTTGGGGCACCGGACGTATTTCTGGTTTTCCGCTGCGCCTTGGGGTTGGGGCTGGGTTAGTTTTTCCTGTTCCCTTCCCCGGCTTAATGTTTTGAGCCGTTCGCCAAAATTGAGCCGCCGAGGGGCTCTGGGAGGGACCTGGGGTCTTTCGGGGTGCCGGGGAAGGTAACAGGGTTTACGGTCGTTTTATATCCCCCCGGGGTTGTTTGGTAGTCCTCCGGGGGTTGGATTTTAATTTTGTTTTGTTTCCTTCCGGGTTCCACCTCCAGGGTTGATGGGACGGTCCTCTGGGGGGGAATTGGCTTGGGGCCGACTAGCCAAGTGTGGCCGGGTCTGGGGTTCCGGGGTTGTGGGGAGGGTACCTCCTGGGGTTGATGGTACGGTCCTCTGGGGGGCGCCGTTTGCTCCATGTACACCTGGGGACCTTTGTGAGATTCTGGTTCTGGCTGTTCCTCCTGGAACTGGCGATAAAGGCCTTCTGGGGTGGGGGGGGGGGTTGGGCTCTGCAGGTCGTTCTGGGGGGGTTGTTTGTTATTTTTCTTTTATGCATTTATTTTTGTATTGTGTTTGTGGGGCTGTGTTGGGTTTTTGCGTTTGGGAGTTTTTCTTTTCTTCCCGGGGTTAGATGGGATGGTTCCCTGGGGAGGTTTTGGGTGGGTTTTGTGTTTTTTCTTGTGTGTTGGATTGTACTGGGGACTGTTTTGGGGTTTTTGTTGATGCCAGCCGGCCTTCCAGCTGCGGTGCCCTGTCCTGCTGTCTGTGGTGGACCTTAGGAGCGTGGTGCTGTCTGCTTCCTGACGAGGACCCCGGAGGGAGGTGCTGTTTTCAGGCCTGGTCTGTTCGGTCGCCGGGAGGCTTCCCGTTAAAGTGGGGGTACTGTTGTGTGTTGGGGGGTGTGGCTGGACATTTTGGTGTTCTTTTCTTTTCTTTGCTCTCCAGGTGACATGAAAACTGATTTGTCTGTGGAGAAGGTGCTGGCTGAAGAGTCCTTCACCCTCATCAACATCATGTGCAGCACCTGTGAATGGTGCTCACGTGCAGCCTTAAAGACTTTCAGCTGAAGCAGATAATTGGATGGCGTTCTGCATTTAAGTCATGTGTGATTCAAGCAGAACTGCCGGGAACTCAACCTTGTGAAGTTCGTTTGTGAGACGCTGACGACCGCGCCTGGGTTTGACACATCGAGCCCGTGAAGGAGGAAGGGTGAGGGACACATGCTGTCAGCACACATCAGAAGTGATTAAGTGTTTGACTAATTGTTGATAGTAACTTGCTATTTTGTTACGCAGTATATTTGAATTGTGATGAGAATGGTGCAGCTTGCTTCTCACGGCTGTGACGTGCGGACAAGTGATCCTCCACCTGTTGTGAGAAGCTGCTCATTTGCATAAAGCTCAAAATACAGACCTGAATGTGTTGCTGATAGTGTGTGTCTTTTGAAGGATATTAGTTGTAACTGCTGACTTACCTCACCTCTTCTATCCTTCGCAGAGAGTCGGTTTGTCGTGTCCACCTGGGGGGTGGTTGGCGGTAATAGTGGGTCCAGGAGCGCCGGGGTTCAATCCTTTTGGGCGCTGGAGAGCGTGCCAGCCTTCACTCCACCAGAAGGACGCTATTTCAGTTTTACATTTTATTATGCACCAGCGGGTAAAATAAATAAATTGTTTTTGTTATTGGAACCGCTTTCTGGTTATTTTTAGCGCTGGGTTCCGTCTGACGCAGGTCCGCTCCTCAACCCGCGTCGACACATAACATTTTGGCCCTGCTGCTTATGTGTAAAACGTTTTCCAGATTCTCTGAATCTTCTGATTATATTATGGACTGTAGATGATGGAATCCCTAAATTCCTTGCAATTAAACACTGAGAAACATTGTTTTTAAACTGTTGTACTCTTTTTACATGCAGTTGTTCACAAAGTGGTGATCCTCACCCCATCTTTGCTTGTGAACAGCTGAGCCTTTTGGGGATGCTCATTTTATACCCAATCATGACACTCACCTGTTTCTAATTAACCTGTTCACCTGTGGAATGTTCCAAACAGGTCTTCTTTGAGCATTCATCAACTTTCCCAGTTTTTTGTTACCCCTGACCCAGCTTTTTTTGAAACGTGCTGCTGCAGGCATCCATTTCAAAATTAGCAAATATTTGCACAACAACAAAAAAAGTCTATCAGTTTGAACATTAAATATCTTGTCTTTGTGGTGTATTCACTTGAATATACGTTGGAGAGGATTTGCAAATCATTGTATTCTGTTTTTATTTACATTCACACAATGTCCCAACTTCATTGGAATTGGGGTTGCAGTCAAACAACTCCACAGTGGCAAGGCCCCGGTGGTTGATGAGATCCATCCAGAAATGCTGAAGGCTCTGAATGTGTATGGATTGTCTTGGATGAGACATCTCTTCAACATTCCATTGAGGTACCTAAGGAGTGGCAAACTGGGGTGGTGGTCCCATATTTAAAAAGGGGAACAGAGTGTGTGCCAACTACAGAGTCATCACACTTCTCAGCCTCCCTAGTAATGTCTACTCCAGGGAGCTGGAAAGAAGGGTTCGGCCGATAGTCGAACCTCTGATTGAAGAGGAACAATGGTGTCCTGGTCGTGGAACAACCGATCAGCTCTTCCCTCTCACAAGGATCCTGGAGGATGCCCAGGAGTATGCCCATCCAGTCTACATGTGTTTTGTGGACTTGGAGAAGGCATATGATTGGGTATCCCAGAAGATACTGTTGGAGGTGCTGCGGTAGTATGGAGTGAGGCTGTCCCTTCTCAGGGCCATCCAGTCTCTGTACTCACAAAGCGAGAGCTGTGCTCGGGTGCTCGGCAGTAAATCGGGCTCATTTCCGGTGGAGATTGGCCTCAGCCAGAATTGCACCTTGTCACCAATCCTGTTTGTGATATTCATGGACAGGATATTGAGGCGTAGTCGAGGGGAGGAGGGTTTCCAGTTTAATGGGCTCAGGGTCTCATCACTGCTTTTTGAAGATGATGTGGTCCTGTTGGTTTCATCGGCCTGTGACCTCCAACACTCATTGGATTGGTTCGCAGCCAAGTGTGAAGCAGCTGGGATAGGGATCAGCAGGGAATGAGGTTTTGCCCCAAGTGAAGAAGTTCAAGTACCTTGGGGTCTTGTTCATGAATGAGGGGACAATGGAGCGTGAGAATGGCTGGAGAATCAATGCACCAGGGGCAGTATTATATTCACTCTGCCTTAGTGTTGTGACAAAAAGGGAGATGAGCCAAAAGGCGAAGCTCTTGAACAACTGGTCAGTCTTCGTTCCTACTCTCACCTATGGTCATGGGAATTGGGTCATGACCAAAAGAACTCGATCGCAGGTACAAGCAGCTGAAATGGGCTTCCTTAGGAGGGTGGCTGGTGTCTCCCTTAAGGGATAAGGTGAGAAGTTTGGTCATCTGTGGGGAAGTTGGTGTAGAGCCGCTGCTCCTTCACATTGAAAGGAGCCAGCTGAGGTGTTTCGGGCATCTGGTAAGGATGCCCCCTGAGGCCCTAGGGAGGTGTTCCAGGCACATCCATCTGGAAGGAGACCTCAGGGAAGACCCAAGACTAGGTGGAGAGATTATATCTCCACACTGGCCTGGGAATGCCTCCGGATCCCCCAGTCAGAGGTGGTTAATGTGGCACGGGAAAGGGAAGTTTGGGGTCTCCTGCTAGAGCAGTTGCCCCCGCAACCCGATCCCAAATCAGCAGTTGATAATGAGATGGATTGATTTTAATATGTTGTTAAATATGGATATGTTTAATTGAAACAGCACTTCATAATGTGTAATCTACACCAGAAAGTGCCATACATTATTCTTATTATATTTAATAGTGCAGCCAGATACAAAGAAAAAACATTGAACATTTGCATTTAAACCAGACACACTGTGAACCATCGTCCTGTGTATCAGATGCTGATATACAAAAATCAAGAACAAAATGTATTTTTTGTCTTCACAACCAAGTACAGTGAAACATTACTTCAACGACGTCAGTAAATTCAATTTATATCTAGCCATGAAAAGATTTTAAATGTAAAGATAAAAAAAATCAAGCACATTAATAGTTCTTGAGATGAGAAGATGTATTTCTCACATTTCAAGGTGTCATAGTAAAGCAGTGGTTATGACTTACTGCTTCCAGACAGTAAAACGTAGTAAAAATACTTTTTGAGTAATGATCCTGACACTGAATAGAGAGACAGTTTTACTGTTGCAAACGGTCTCAATGGTTCCACCTTCCCCAAGTAAATTCAAAGATCTTTGACTCAGCTAAAACTTAAACACTGTTTGGCTTTATGTCTTGCATTAATGGCTCATGCAGTAAAAACCATTCTGAAAAACTGCTCTGAAATTAATTGAATGTGTTTGCGCTCACAGATTTCTTAACGTCAGCATAAATACACGGTCTAGGTTGCTGCTGCACGGGAGCAGAGGCTCAGACAGGAATTCAGTCCTGACACTGCATGTGACCACGTGTGACACACTGGAACCATTTGAATTGTAACTGGGATTCAACTTGCCAGTATTTCGAAAGAAACCGGGATCTCTGTGTTTAACTCCACTGTTGGATCCTGCACGACTCATGCCTGTCATTTTCATATGTTTTTAAAAGCATCTGTCATTCAAGAAGCATTTTCCTTCATTGTTAAAGCCTCGGTCCCACCGAATAATAAGCCATGAATAATGAGCCACACATAGGTGTGTCAGCGATTATTCAAAGAATGATCCACATTTTAATCTATCACGTATCTGCTACTAAGGCGCCTCTATGTGCCTCTGTGTACCAGGTATCAGCCTCTAGTGAGCCATGACTGACCTGTCATTTGAGCATCGTCCAGCCTCGAATGGCTCGTGTCGCCGCATATGATCCACATCAAGCCACATATGATCCATGTAGCGCCATGTAACGCAATGTTGGCGCACATTTAGTCATGGGTTTGGTACACACCTCCAGCCCTCCCACACTCGGTCCCTTTAAAGTCTGGGTTTTCAATTCACAGCATCCATTCAAGATGATGTCACATTTTTTAAATACAGTCCAAAAAAAGACGCTCCTGTACAGTCTGGCCAATGTGCGCATCCGTGCACCAGGCTGCTGTTCCCCTGTGTTCCAGAGTCATTAAATGCGGCAGTTCTGCATGTTCACCCAGCTCTCTGTGACCAAAAAAGACACCACAAGGTGGCTGCTTCAATTATATACACCTGCAACAGTGTGGATGGATCACCCCCCCCCCCCCCCAAAAAAAACACAAAACAAAACACATCCATAACCAGATGTGTTTCCTGCACAGTCGCCTTTGCGCTTCTTCGCACTGGTTTTATTTTTTCCGTGGTTTAAAGTCATTTTCACACCGTGATACAACTTTTAACTTTCTGTTCGTCCATTAATGTCTGTAAAATTGCTCTTATGCAAGCTTGAGTTCTGCATAAATGCTCATCTTGAGGGTGCATTGCATCAGTGTGCACAGAGTGCGCCTCATCTGATCCATTATAACAAGATGTTAAATCTATCATAAACACACTTTTACAGCTGCTTATAAAGAAGGAATGAACATGCAACAGTTTTACCAAGCTATTAAAACATTATTACCTTTTAGGCTGTTCCAAATATGTTCTCCACCTCAGTGCACAAGACAGAGAGAGGAAAAAAGCTCCAAATGAAACATCTTCTGTGATACCAGAAACAATTAGAGGTGTTTTCAACATCCAAGCTCTGACAGAAAATGATTAATCCGCTACGAAATAATTACTTCTTATACAGCTTACAGCGCACAAAGCAGGTGGAATTGTAGTGTGCGAGAGGGCTGAGCCAAAATAGTCTGTCCAAAATAGCCTGTCCTGTCCTCATAGCTGCCAGGCACTCAGATAATGGGCTTTTAACAGCTTCGTCCTCATGACAAACATGCCTCTAAAATCCTCGTTTGGCCTCGTACACAAACTGCCCCACGCTGCTGTTGCTACATCTTGAACTATTCTCCTACGACTGTTGAATAACTGGACTTGTTCCAAAAAAAAAAAAAAAAAAAAATGCTATGTGGCTCATTATTCATCCTTCATTATTCAGTGGGGCCAGGGCTTAAGACATCAGCAGAAGATCTCTATTCATTTACTGCTCCTCTGTGGAGGAACGTTTACTGTATTTGTCTGCACACGTGAATATTTTACAGAAGGAAATATGTTCAGTTGTTAGCCTGTGGACATTGAAATTCAGCTGGAGCACCATTATTGCTCCCACCTCCCACACCTTGTGGATTTCTCTGTTATGAGAATTTGCCTTTTGAATCTTAAAAAAAAAATGTTCTCATTCTTAAATGTAATCAAACTCTCAGTATCCAGGACAAACACATGGTATACGTCACACTCTGCCTGTTAAAGAGGTAAATGTTGAGCAGCAGACATAACAGATGTCAACTCATTCTGACTGTAAATATGTCGTCAGGTACATGAGGTGTGATGAGGTTCGGCTCAGGAAATCACAGATGTTGGCAATTACAGACAGCTGCTTCTGAATGGATTAGTAATCCATCTATTGAGGAATCACTGATTGGTGTAAAGTGTAAAGCTATTTATTTCAGAAACAAGACTGGAATACATAATGAGTTTGTAGTTGTGGCGGTATACGTACAGTAATACCAAACAGTCCATCCATCATGTGTACTAACAGGATGAAAAATCACAGACAAACTGATAATAATGACATTACCCCCTGCATGTGAAACTAATTCCACCCATATTGTCTTCCTTAAACTCAAACTCAATGCACATCTCTACAATTTGATATACATTAACTAAAAATATCAAAGCCAAGGTGATGGGAGCTGTAAATAATCAGTTTTACTGCCAGTTTTCTTCAGACCGGTCAGGGGATGGATACATGAACATGTCCAAGAAATACAAACAGTATGACACTCTGTGGTATATCTGTGTGGAGTAGACAGTTCTCAAAAATGGAGTGACTGTGCAAGAAGGAGAAGAGTGAGGAAAGCCAGAAGAGACCCAGACAACCCAGAAGAAGTTATAGGCTTCTCTGGCTGTGATTGGAGAAATTGTACATAGTGCATATTTTACATTTTGTATCCTCAGCTTCATGATTATGTGGTATAGAGGAGGATTTTCTTAAACAAGACCTGAAAGTTCAGCTACAATTTGCCAGAAGGTACATCTGAGATGCAAGCCTAGATTTGATGTTTTGGTAAAAGAAAATCCTCCTCTACACACATTTCAGTTGGGTGATGTATGGCTGTGGGGAAAAAAAAGATTATTGGTTAAATGAGACTTTGGGCTGACTGGACAGAACTGTAAGGTTGCAGATAATTGCAATTGTGTGAGGACGGGTTTTAACATTCTGAACCACCTCAGCTGGCTCTTTCCCATCTACTCAAAGTCCCTAACAGATATTCAAGCTTCTCACTCTGTCCAGGAGTGGAAGCCCACATACCTGATGGAGCCTCATTTCTGTCAGTTGTAACGCTCGAATGATGTTATGTTTTCGTGTACCTCATATCCTCTCTGAAGCGGGAAAAAAAATGCCTTTAGTTTCTCAGCTCCCTCTGATTGGAACATTCTCCAGTCTGAACTGAAACTGTCCAGATGACCTCCTTGAACACCTTCCAGTCTATTCTATGAGAGTGTGAATGGAATTCTTTTGTGCAATTCCTTTGTTTCTAAAGCTAAATCTGCCCAAGACTTTACATCATGTGCAATGTTATGACCAAGACAATTGTATTTTATTTATCACCAACGTTCTCATGTTGATGGTAACCTGTCCATTATGACGTGTGCTGCTGCCTTTCTTGGCCAGGTCATCCTTGTAAAAGAGATTTCGCTCTCAGTGGAATTTCTACCTGATTAAATAAAGGTTATTATTATTGTTGTTGTTGTTGTTGCTATAATTATTATTTATGACCTTGTTCTTTTGGGTACTACCTAAAGTTCTTGATCATATCTGAGGATAGGAGTGTAAATTGACTGGTAAATTGAGAGTCTCGCTTTCTGGCTCACCAATACGTCTGTTGATCTCATGCTCCAATTTACCGCCACTCATGAACAAGATCTCAAAATATTTAAACTCCTCCACTTGAGGCAGTAACACTCCCCTGACCCAGACAGAGGTCCATGTTTTCAGATTTGGAGGTGCTGATCGTCATCCCAGTCACTTCACACTTGGCCTTTAACCTTCTCAGTGCACATCGGAGATCACTGCCTGAAGAAACCAACAGAATCACATCATCCGCAAAAAGCAGAAATGCAGTTTTGAGATTGCAAAACTGGACACCCTCAAGTCCCTGACTGTACTTTGAAATCTTGTCCACGAAGATCACAAACAGGATTGTTGACAAGGGATGGCTCTGGTGGAGTCCAGCAGCCACCGGAAATGGGTCTGATGTAATGCAAAAATGTGGACACAGCTTCTACATTTGGGTGTACAGAGAACGGACTGCACATTACAGCTGTTCAGGTACACTGTCCAACAACAGCACCCCCTAAAGGACACCCTGAGAGACCCATTTTTACTCCTTTTCTAAGTCCATAACATACACATTTCTGGTCATACTCCCAACCAGGAGCAACCAAAAGAAGGAAAAACATCAAATAATTCCTGGTATTAAACAATACTCGAGTTCTCGCTTCACGGTAGATTTCTTGCTAACACCAGAAATAAATTTTGACGCCTAATTAATAATAAGGATATGCTATGATACACGAATAACACAGCTGATTTAAAACAGAAATGTTTCATCTTTACATGCGTGTGAGACCCCTTTACGGTGCGTGTACACAGTGGGATCCTATTCCACCCCAGCCTGGACGATTGAGCTTTGCCTCTCCTCATTCTAAGGATGTCAGCCGGCTGCTGCCCTCTGTGATTAATGGTGCACAGTGTCTGGCTGAGAAGCACACTGCGAGCACAATGAGGATTTTAAATGGGCATTATTCCTGCAAAAGCCCATCATGCAGCTGGACAATAGACAAGGTCTCGACAGACAAAGTCAACCTCAGCACCTTTTGTTCAGATATTTCTGCCTGTTTTTGGAACCTCAGCTATACAAATAGGTACTTCTGAAACAGGTACCGTGGTACAAATGGTTTTATTCTTCATATCCTTCCCACTGTAGCCAAGTGCTTGCTCACAGGGGGTCGTTTTGACCGTTGGGGTTTTACATAATTATTGTATGGCCTTGCCTTACAATATAAAGCGCCTTGGGGCAACTGTTTGTTGTGATTTGGCGCTATATAAAAAAATTGATTGATTGATTGATATGGATGCAGTGTGTGTGTTTATTCAGGCATCCTCAGTATTACAAATTGACATAAATATTTAGACAGTTTTAATTTCAGGTTTTGCCACATAGACATCACTACGACAGCATACACTCATGAACAAATTTATTTTTGTGGAAGGCCAAGTTGGAATTCCATTCATCAGCCACAAGGTGGCAAAACAGACTCAGATCTTTGGACATTCACCCTATTGAGATATATCCCATAATCCCTTGCGCGCCAGAGAGTCACTGCAGTCAAAACAGCATAGAGAGTCCACATGACAACAATTGCAAATGAACATTATACTACCAAAATGTAATTTTTAAAAAATGTTTTTCATCACGTTATTAAGAGACTGCATGCATCAGACCCTGAAAACTTGCTAAAAGAAATATTTCAAATATTCTGTGTCTGCTATGTTTAATCTGCATGGATCTTATCCAGGGTTGGGACCAGGAAGCAGAGTTGTAGTCTTACACACCTCTCTGCAGCTTCTCTCCCCCTGCCATCCCCTCATTACCCCATCCCCGTAGAGACGGTGCCTGCTCCCAGACTACCAATAACCAGCAAAAATCTATTTAAGCATAAAAATTCAAAAAGAAAAAATAATATAGCACCTTCAACTCCACCACAGACTAAAACAGTTAAATGTGGTCTATTAAACATTAGGTCTCTCTCTTCTAAGTCCCTGTTGGTAAATGATATAATAATTGATCAACATATTGATTTATTCTGCCTTACAGAAACCTGGTTACAGCAGGATGAATATGTTAGTTTAAATGAGTCAACACCCCCGAGTCACACTAACTGTCAGAACGCTCGTAGCACGGGCCGAGGCGGAGGATTAGCAGCAATCTTCCATTCCAGCTTATTAATTAATCAAAAACCCAGACAGAGCTTTAATTAATTTGAAAGCTTGACTCTTAGTCTTGTCCATCCAAATTGGAAGTCCCAAAAACCAGTTTTATTTGTTATTATCTATCGTCCACCTGGTCATTACTGTGAGTTTCTCTGTGAATTTTCAGACCTTTTGTCTGACTTAGTGCTTAGTTCAGATAAGATAATTATAGTGGGCGATTTTAACATCCACACAGATGCTGAGAATGACAGCCTCAACACTGCATTTAATCTATTATTAGACTCTATTGGCTTTGCTCAAAAAGTAAATGAGTCCACCCACCACTTTAATTATATCTTAGATCTTGTTCTGACTTATGGTATGGAAATAGAAGACTTAACAGTATTCCCTGAAAACTCCCTTCTGTCTGATCATTTCTTAATAACATTTACATTTACTCTGATGGACTACCCAGCAGTGGGGAATAAGTTTCATTACACTAGAAGTCTTTCAAAAAGCGCTGTAACTAGGTTTAAGGATATGATTCCTTCTTTATGTTCTCTAATGCCATATACCAACACAGTGCAGAGTAGCTACCTAAACTCTGTAAGTGAGATAGAGTATCTCGTCAATAGTTTTACATCCTCATTGAAGACAACTTTGGATGCTGTAGCTCCTCTAAAAAAGAGAGCTTTAAATCAGAAGTGCCTGACTCCGTGGTATAACTCACAAACT
This sequence comes from Thalassophryne amazonica, assembly GCF_902500255.1. Lineage (NCBI taxonomy): Eukaryota > Metazoa > Chordata > Actinopteri > Batrachoidiformes > Batrachoididae > Thalassophryne > Thalassophryne amazonica. The sequence continues at coordinate 9,341,089 of NC_047122.1, forward strand.
CGTAGCTTAAAGCAGATAACCCGTAAGTTGGAGAGGAAATGGCGTCTCACTAATTTAGAAGATCTTCACTTAGCCTGGAAAAAGAGTCTGTTGCTCTATAAAAAAGCCCTCCGTAAAGCTAGGACATCTTTCTACTCATCACTAATTGAAGAAAATAAGAACAACCCCAGGTTTCTTTTCAGCACTGTAGCCAGGCTGACAAAGAGTCAGAGCTCTATTGAGCTGAGTATTCCATTAACTTTAACTAGTAATGACTTCATGACTTTCTTTGCTAACAAAATTTTAACTATTAGAGAAAAAATTACTCATTACCATCCCAAAGACGTATCGTTATCTTTGGCTGCTTTCAGTGATGCCGGTATTTGATTAGACTCTTTCTCTCCGATTGTTCTGTCTGAGTTATTTTCATTAGTTACTTCATCCAAACCATCAACATGTTTATTAGACCCCATTCCTACCAGGCTGCTCAAGGAAGCCCTACCATTATTTAATGCTTCGATCTTAAATATGATCAATCTATCTTTGTTAGTTGGCTATGTACCACAGGCTTTTAAGGTGGCAGTAATTAAACCATTACTTAAAAAGCCATCACTTGACCCAGCTATCTTAGCTAATTATAGGCCAATCTCCAACCTTCCTTTTCTCTCAAAAATTCTTGAAAGGGTAGTTGTAAAACAGCTAACTGATCATCTGCAGAGGAATGGTCTATTTGAAGAGTTTCAGTCAGGTTTTAGAATTCATCATAGTACAGAAACAGCATTAGTGAAGGTTACAAATGATCTTCTTATGGCCTCGGACAGTGGACTCATCTCTGTGCTTGTTCTGTTAGACCTCAGTGCTGCTTTTGATACTGTTGACCATAAAATTTTATTACAGAGATTAGAGCATGCCATAGGTATTAAAGGCACTGCGCTGCGGTGGTTTGAATCATATTTGTCTAATAGATTACAATTTGTTCATGTAAATGGGGAATCTTCTTCACAGACTAAAATTAATTATGGAGTTCCACAAGGTTCTGTGCTAGGACCAATTTTATTCACTTTATACATGCTTCCCTTAGGCAGTATTATTAGATGGTATTGCTTAAATTTTCATTGTTACGCAGATGATACCCAGCTTTATCTATCCATGAAGCCAGAGGACACACACCAATTAGCTAAACTGCAGGATTGTCTTACAGACATAAAGACATGGATGACCTCTAATTTCCTGCTTTTAAACTCAGATAAAACTGAAGTTATTGTACTTGGCCCCACAAATCTTAGAAACATGGTGTCTAACCAGATCCTTACTCTGGATGGCATTACCCTGACCTCTAGTAATACTGTGATAAATCTTGGAGTCATTTTTGATCAGGATATGTCATTCAAAGCGCATATTAAACAAATATGTAGGACTGCTTTTTTGCATTTACGCAATATCTCTAAAATCAGAAAGGTCTTGTCTCAGAGTGATGCTGAAAAACTAATTCATGCATTTATTTCCTCTAGGCTGGACTATTGTAATTCATTATTATCAGGTTGTCCTAAAAGTTCCCTAAAAAGCCTTCAGTTAATTCAAAATGCTGCAGCTAGAGTACTGACGGGGACTAGAAGGAGAGAGCATATCTCACCCATATTGGCCTCTCTTCATTGGCTTCCTGTTAATTCTAGAATAGAATTTAAAATTCTTCTTCTTACTTATAAGGTTTTGAATAATCAGGTCCCATCTTATCTTAGGGACCTCGTACTACCATATCACCCCAATAGAGCGCTTCGCTCTCAGACTGCAGGCTTACTTGTAGTTCCTAGGGTTTGTAAGAGTAGAAGGGGAGGCAGAGCCTTCAGCTTTCAGGCTCCTCTCCTGTGGAACCAGCTCCCAATTCAGATCAGGGAGACAGACACCCTCTCTACTTTTAAGATTAGGCTTAAAGCTTTCCTTTTTGCTAAAGCTTATAGTTAGGGCTGGATCAGGTGACCCTGAACCATCCCTTAGTTATGCTGCTATAGACGTAGACTGCTGGGGGGTTCCCATGATGCACTGTTTCTTTCTCTTTTTGCTCTGTATGCACCACTCTGCATTTAATCATTAGTGATCGATCTCTGCTCCCCTCCACAGCATGTCTTTTTCCTGGTTCTCTCCCTCAGCCCCAACCAGTCCCAGCAGAAGACTGCCCCTCCCTGAGCCTGGTTCTGCTGGAGGTTTCTTCCTGTTAAAAAGGAGTTTTTCCTTCCCTCTGTAGCCATGTGCTTGCTCACAGGGGGTCGTTTTGACCGTTGGGGTTTTACATAATTATTGTATGGCCTTGCCTTACAATATAAAGCGCCTTGGGGCAACTGTTTGTTGTGATTTGGCGCTATATAAAAAAATTGATTGATTGATTGATTGATTGATTGATCTTCATAAACGCAAACTGATTTTCAGACATCTTATATATATTACTCTGGAACAAAGAGCACACACAGTATTGTAAAGGACAATAAGCAGGACGTTAAAGAGCAAACTTCACTTTCTCCCAGAACGACATGAACATGAAGCAATCACAGCTCACAGCGATTCCCATTGAAAATAATGGAGGAACAACCTGAGCGTCTCGCATGTTTACATAAAACATACACAATAGCAACGTCTATAAACCCAGAGAACAAGAGTTTAATCACAGTATATAAAGAGTTTTATGTTGTGATGTTAATGCTGTTGTCCGTGTGCAGCGGTTAAATTGCAGCCTGATCAGAGCGTCTCAATGCATTTCTGAATTTTATTGACATCTTGCAGAGTGGAGGGCTCTCTGAAGTTTTACGAGATTTTGCAGGATTTGAAACCTCAGTAAGGCAAATACAGTGACACACATGTTCTTTTTTATCCCCCGCTGGCCAAAGACCTGAAGGGGGATTATGTCATGGTGATTTCAATCCATTTGTCTGTCTGTCTGTCTGTCTGTCTGTCCCAAAAGGGTATAAGCATTCAACTGAAATCAACTTCTCTCACAATTTTAGGAGGAATTTCATGAAACATGGTACACGCCCTTGTTATAGGTTGGTAATACACCTAGTTTTTTTATTGTTCCAGTTGGGCTCATTTTACCAGAGTTATGGCCCTTGATTAACAAAGCTAGACCCCGTCAGTTTCATGTGTGGGTGCCTGCATTCTGAAATCAACTCCTCTCAAATTTTTAAAAGGAACATCATGTAACTTGGTACAAGTCTTTGTTATAGGTTGGTAATATGCATATTATAATATCATTTGAGTTGGACCCATCTTACCAGCGTTATGGCCCTTGATTCACAAATCTAGAGTTTGTCAGTTTCATGCTTGGGTGCCTCCATTCTGAATTCAACTCATCTCATATTTTTAGTAGGAATTTCATGTAAGCTGGTAAAAATCCTTGTTATAGGTTGTGCAGACCCATTTTACCAGAGTTATGGCACTTGATTAACAAACCCAGGCAGTGTCAGTTTCATGAGTTGGTGCATGCATTCTGAAACCAACTCCTGTCACATTTTTAGGAGGAATATCAGGATATTTGGTACAATTCCTTGAAATGTAATCAGAATGTAGCAAGCACTTGTACAAAAGGAGGATTTGCCAGTGGGGGGATACTGTCCTCTCAGAGTACGCTTGCTTCCACAGTAGTTGTTCTGACAGTCGATCACATGGCCAACAGGTACAGATACATATTCACACTCTCACTCACATCTATGGTCAATTTAAAGTCACCAAAAGTTTTATTTAAAGTTTCTACACAGTGAAATCATCAGTGTTAAATTATCACTGACAGTGAACATATGGTCCCACTCTGACCAGAGGAGGACCATATGTACACTCAGTGTTAGTTTTACACTGATTATTTTACTGTGTTGTCATATATGAATGAGATTTTAACTTAAACATACTGAAAGTCCCAGGAATGTATGATTGTATGTGCACAAATTATCCTGCTATCAGGGTTGGGTAGGATTACTTTGAAATGTAATCCAAAAGTAATCAGATTACAAGTAATCCAAATGTATGTACATACATACATGTAATCCACATGTATTCTTTCAAAGTAATCCTACCCAACCTTGCCTGCTATACAAGGGAAAAGTATGTCTCCTTTTAGACTTGCTGACTCATCATGGTATTCTATATGTGATGTCATGCTTGCTGTGTGTGAGAGGATCTGCACCCTGTACAACAAAATGACCAGCACTGTGGTCCAGACACAGAGTGTGGTGAGCAGCAGCGTCTTGCCATTTAAACCAACAGGCACTCAAGTTGGATGTTCTTACAGATCTGAACATGAACGAGTGAATTATGAGATATATTAATACACTGTGAAAGGGTGTTTTTGGCTCCAAACTACAACACCACTTTTTATTATTTATTATTTATTATTGTCATGATTATTTAAGTTTTCACGGTGCTTCAGTTTTTCCACAGTTTAATATGTTACAGCCATATTCCCAAATGGAGTAAATTAATTTTTCCCTCAAAGTTCTATTCACAACACCTCATAATGACAACATGTTTTTTTTGTTGGAATTTTTGCAAATTTATTTAAAAAAAAAAGATAAAAGAAATTACATGTACATAAGTATTTACACCCTTTGCTCAATACTTCGTTGATGCACCTTTGGCAGCAATTACAGCCTGAAGTCTTGAATATGATGCCACCTATATTTGGGCACTTTTCCTCTTTGCAGCACCTCTCAAGCTCCATCAGGTTGGATGGGGAGCGTCGGTGCACAGCCATTTTCAGTTCTCTCCAGAGATGTTCAATGAGATTCAGGTCTGGGCTCTGGCTGGGCAACTCAGTGACATTCACAGAGGTGTCCTGAAGCCACTCCTTTGATATCTGGGCTGTGTGCTTAGGGTCATTGTCCTGCTGAAAGATGAACCATTGCCTCAGTCTGAGGTCAAGAGTGCTCTGGAGCAGGTTTTCATCCAGGATGTCTCTGTACATTGCTACATTCATCTTTCCCTTAATCCTGAATAGTCTCAGAGTTGCTGTTGCTGAAAAAACATCCCCACAGCATGATGCTGCCACCACCATGCTTCACTGTAGGGATGGTGCCTGGTTTCCTCCAAACATGACACCTGGCATTCACACCAAAAAGTTCAATCTTTGTTTCATGTGAGCAGAGAATTTTGTTTCTCATGGTCTGAGAGTCCTTCAGGTGCCTTTTGGCAAACTCCAGGCATGCTGCCATGTGCCTTTTATGAAGGAGTGGCTTCCGTCTGGCCACGCTACCATACAGGCCTGATTGGTGGATTGCTGCAGAGATGGTTGACCTTCTGGAAGGTTCTTCTCTCCACAGAAGAATGCTGGAGCTCTGACAGAGTGACCATTGGGTTTTTGGTCACCTCCCTGACTAAGGGCTTTCTCCCCAATCACTCAGTTTAGATAGGTGGCCAGCTCTAGGAAGACTCCTGGTGGATCTGAACTTCTTCCATTTATGGATGATGGAGGCCACTGTGCTCATTGGGACCTTCAGAGCAGCAGAAATGGTTCTGTTCACCAGGTGTGTGCATCAAGACAATACAGTCTCATAGGCCTACAAACAATTTCTTTGACTTCATGCTTGGTTTGTGCTCTGACATGCACCGTCAACTGTGGGACCGTGTATGTAGACAGGTGTGTGCCTTTCCAAATCATGTCCAATTACAGTTGCATGCAAAAGTTTGGGCACCCCTGATAATTCTCATGATTTTCCTTTATAAATCACTGGTTATCTGGATCAGAAATTTCAGTTAAATATATCATATAGCAGATGAACACACTGATATTTGAGAAGTGAAATGAAGTTTCTAGTATTTACAGAAAGTGTGCAATAATTATTTATCAAAATTGGACAGGTGCATACATTTGGGCACCCTTGTCATTTTATTGATTTGAATACATTTAGCACTAATTTTTGGAACACGAAATTGGTTTGTAAGCTCACTGACCCTTGACCTCCTTACAAAGGCGAATCCAAATCATAAGAAAGGGTATTTAAGGATTGCCATTTGCAACTGTTTCCCCTCTTTGCATCTCTTCTAATGAGTGGCAACATGGGAGCCTCTAAAAAACTCTCAAATGACCTGAAAACAAAGATTGTTCAACATCATGGTTTAGGGGAAGGATACAAAAAGCTATCTCAGAGATTTCAGCTGTTAGTTTCCACTGTGAGGAACATAGTGAGGAAATGGAAGACCACAGGCACAGTAGTAGTTCAGGCCCGAAGTGGCAGGCCAAGAAAAATCTCAGATAAGCTGAAGCGAAGGAAGGTGAGAACAGTCATAGTCAACCCACAGACCTGCTCCAGAGACCTAAAACATGATCTTGCTGCAGATAGTGTCTCTGTGCATCATTCAACTATACAGTGCACTTTGCACAAAGAGATGCTGTAATGCAGAGGAAGCCTTTTCTGCGTACATTCCACAGAGTCGCTTGAGGTATGCTAAAGCACATTTGGACAAGCCAGCTTCATTTTGAAATTGTTGTGAAAGTGTTGTGACACGGACCCACAACAGGGGGCGTAAATGAACGGACAATGGATAAGCCAAAAGTAACAATTTAATGTTGTGAATCACACAACGACGTACATACAATAACAATATAGTGACTGTCAATCATACACCAGGTGACGTGTGGGCAGGCTCGACGATAGAAGATGCCTGGCAAGAGAAGAGCCGGATCCACACAGCTTCCACTGCCAACGGAGCTGAAGAACACCGGAGCCACCAAGCCCTGCGCCCCAGGTGGCCGCTGTCTTCAGCAGTCAGACCCGGTACTGCTGGCAGAGAACAGAGACAGTCCTGATGAGTGTGAGGTCGCACACTCAGTAATCCCACAGTCTGTATTCAGTAAGGAGGGAGCACCTCCACCTCCTGTCTAACCACTTATCTGGTTGGGGTGTGAAGCGAAGCCGTCGCTGATCACACCAAACGCCAATCCCACAGATAAGGACACACCACAGGAAAAGAAGAAGTTCAGATTATTACTCAATGTTTTGAGTCAGCAGAGAAAGTTACCTGATTGGTAGTTGATTTCTCGGCGGGGAGGTGGAGTTGCAGTCCGGCCTTTAAGGTGGTGGTGATGATGTGGATGAGTGACAGATGATGCTGATGACGAGTAACAGCTGTCACTCCCGGTTGCTATGACACCCTCTCGTGCTTGAAGCCCGCACTTCAAGCAGGGCGCCATCTGGTGGTGGTGGGCCAGCAGTACCTCCTCTTCAGCAGCCCACACAACAGAAATAAGGTGCTGTGGACCGATGAAGCTAAAATTGAGTTATTTGGACATAACAAGGGGCCATTTGCATGGCTGAAAAAGAACACAGCATTCCAAGAAAAACACTTGGAGGTGGTTCCATCATGCTGTGGGGCTGTGTGGTCAGTGCAGGTGCTGGGAATCTTGTTAAAGTTGAGAGTCACATGGATTCCAGACAGAATTCTTGCTGGTTAGTAGGTGATCAAATACTTATTTCACGCAATAAAATCGAAACTCATTATTTAAAAATCATATAAAGTGATTTTCTGGTTTTTTTTATTCTTAGAATCTGTCTCTCATGTTGAAGTGTACCTATGATAAAAATTGCAGACCTCTCCATTGTTTCTGTGTAGGCTCTCAGTTGTGCAGGTGGTTTCCATAGTAGAGAAGCTTGAATCTTCGACTGGACTGGGTTGCTTGATGCAAGGACGTTTCGCTTCAAATCGCAGAAGCTTCCTCAGCTAAAATTCTTGCTCTGGTGGTCTGACTTCTGTCTTGACTCTTGTAGAGAAGAATAATCAAGACGTCACAAAAGCTGGAGTTTTAAACCTAACCAGACCCCTCCTACCAAGAGGCAGACTGCTATAGGCTAGTGACTAAACAATAGCTCTAATTAGCACCTATTGTGCTGTAGTTAGCACCCTCCTAATGACAGGGCAGCTGTCCCTCTCCTGATGGCTCCCTTGACGACTCTGCTGATGACGTGAATGACTCATTACCATGAACAAAAGACTGAAACTGCTTTGATCTGAGTACCCCATTGTAAACAGGGGATAAAGCGTGTCTCAGACCCCCTCCCCGGTTAAGGCTGGGGAGAACAACAACTTGTCCGGAAAGCCCTCACAGTATGTGGGTACCCACGATGGTCCCTGGACAAAGTGCAGAAGTCCCAGAGAACAAAGAGACCAGATAGACAGGAGACGGAGACAAGAAGAAGAGGAGTGTCTCTCCCTTATTTAGCAGGACTAGGGGAAAAACTACAGAGGATCTTCAGACAGCACAAAATCCCAGTTTACTTTAAACCGGTTAACACCTTGAGACAGAAATTAGTTCACCCTAAGGACAGGATCCCTAGTTACAAACAGAGCAATGTAGTGTATTCTATCAGATGTCAGGAAAACTGTAACGAACACTACATAGGTGAAACTAAGCAACCTTTACACAAAAGGCTATACCAGCACCGCAGAGAGGGCGCCAGTGAACCTCAGTCTGCAGTTCATCTCCACCTTAAAGACACTAACCACACGTTTGAGGACAAGGAAGTTAAAATATTAGCCAGAGAGAAGAAATGGTTTGAGACAGGGGTCAAGGAGGCATTCTTTGTGAAACGTTTGAAACCCAGCCTTAACCGGGGAGGGGGTCTGAGACACACTTTATCCCCTGTTTACAGTGTGGTACTCAGGTCAAAGCAGTTTCAGTCTTTTGTTCATGGTAATGAGTCATTCATGTCATCAGCAGAGTCGTCAAGGGAGCCATCAGGAGAAGGACAGCTGCCTTGTCATTAGCAGGGCGCTAACTACAGCACAATAGGTGCTAATTAGAGCTATTGTTCTGTCACTAGCCTATAGCAGTCTGCCTCTCAGTAGGAGAGGTCTGGTTAGGTTTAAAACTCCAGCTTTTGTGACTTCTTGATTATTCTTCTCTACAAGAGTCAAGACAGAAGTCAGACCACCAGAGCAAGAATTTTAGCTGAGGAAGCTTCTGCGATTTGAAGCGAAACGTCCTCGCGTCAAGCAACCCAGTCCAGTCAAAGATTCAAGCTTCTCTACTATAGACCTCTCCATTCTTTATAGATGGGACAGGGGGTGCTGGCCAAGTGGTTAGTACACCTGGTTTCAGTACTGAAGGTTCCCGGTTTGAACCCCACCCCTGCCACATTTCTCCATGTAATGTGGAGTTGCGTCAGGAAGGACATCCGGCGTAGAATTTGTGCCAATTCAACATGCAGATCCACCTTGGATCTGATGTTGCGACCGCGAGTGCAAACAAGGGAGCAGCTGAAGGGTCTTACTTACCATTCTTTGTTGTTGGAAAAACTTGAATAAGACCTGAGATACTTGAGCTCCTCCACTTGAGGCAGTAACTCTGGCTGCGAAGACGACACCTTCGCAAATACCACTGACAGAAATGAGGTTCCTCCATTGGATTGCTGGACTTACACTCAGGGATGGGGTGAGAGGCTCAAATATCTGGTAGGGACTGAAAGTAGAACTGCACCTCTTTTGTACTGCAAGGAGCCAGCTGAGATGGTTCAGACATCTGGTGAGGATGCCCCTGATCATCTCCGTAGGAATGTCTTCCAGGCATGTTCAACTGGGAGGAGGCCCGGGTAGACCCAAGAGGCACTAGAGAGATTATATTTTCCAGCTGGTTTGGGAACACCTCAGGATCACCCAGGAAGAGTGACCAAACTAAATGAATGAACATAAATGACATATCATAATTACACTGACACCCTGTTTAACCTGAAATCTGAAAAGTAGAAAAAAATCTTAATTTATGCATTGAGCCTAACAATATCATAAAATTAAAACAAGATTAAAGACTCTTTCATTCCACAACTAGTTAATGTAGAAAATCAACAACACTATAGAACCAGACTGGGTCATGGGTGACAACCCTCTGTAATATGCGGCTGCCCCCTTGGACACACCCACGCTTCATTTTCAGTTATTCATGAGAGGTGGCAATAGAGCAATTGTGGTTGCCATCCAGGATCCAAGCTAATTTTGTGGTTTTGTGAATGCAGCTACAGTAGTGTTCAGAATAATAGTAGTTCTATGTGACTAAAAAGATTAATCCAGGTTTTGAGTATATTTCTTATTGTTACATGGGAAACAAGGTTTCAGTAGATTCAGTAGATTCTCACAAATCCAACAAGACCAAGCATTCATGATATGCACACTCTTAAGGCTATGAAACTGGGCTACTAGTAAAAAAAAAAAAAAAAAAAAAAAAACGTAGAAAAGGGGGTGTTCACAATAATAGTAGTGTGGCATTCAGTCAGTGAGTTTGTGAATTTTGTGGAACAAACAGGTGTGAATCAGGTGTCCTGTATTTAAGGATGAAGCAAGCACCTGTTGAACATGTTTTTCTCTTTGAAAGCCTGAGGAAAAAGGAACGTTCAAGACATTGTTCAGAAGAACAGCGTAGTTTGATTAAAAAGTTGATTGGAGAGGGGAAAACTTATACACAGGTGCAAAAAATTATAGGCTGTTGATCTACAATGATCTCCAATGCTTTAAAATGGACAAAAAAAAACAGAGACGCATGGAAGAAAATGGAAACCAACCATCAAAATGGATAGAAGAATAACCAGAATGGCAAAGGCTCACCCATTGATCAGCTCCAGGATGATCAAAGACAGTCTGGAGTTACCTGTAAGTGCTGTGACAGAAGACGCCTGTGTAAAGCTAATTTATGTGCAAGAATCCCCCACAAAGTCCCTCTGTTAAATAAAAGACGTGCAGAAGAGGTTACAATTTGCCAAAGAACACATCAACTGGCCTAAAGAGAAATGGAGGAATATTTTGTGGACTGATGAGAGTAAAATTGTTCTTTTTGGGTCCAAGGGCTGCAGACAGTTTGTGAGACGACCCCGAAACTCTGAATTCAAGCCACAGTTCACAGTGAAGACAGTGAAGCATGGTGGTGCAAGCATCATGATATGGGCATGTTTCTCCTACTATGGTGTTGGGCCTATATATCACATACCAGGTATCATGGATCAGTTTGGATATGTCAAAATACTTGAAGAGGTCATGTTGCCTTATGCTGAAGAGGACATGCCCTTGAAATGGGTGTTTCAACAAGACAATGACCCCAAGCACACTAGTAACTGAGCAAAATCTTGGTTCCAAACCAACAAAATTAATGCCTCGCAAATGTGAAGAAATCATGCAAAACTGTGGTTATACAACTAAATACTAGTTTAGTGATTCACAGGATTGCTAAAAAAGCACTTTGAACATAATAGTTTGGAATTTATAGTGTCAACAGCAGATGCTACTATTATTGTGAACACCCCCATTTCTACTTTTTTTTTACTAATAGCCCAATTTCATAGCCTTAAGAGTGTGCATATCAAGAACGCTTGGTCTTGTTGGATTTGTGAGAATCTACTGAATCTACTGGTACCTTGTTTCCCACGTAACAATAAGAAATATACTCAAAACCTGGATTAATCTTTTTAGTCACATAGCACTATTATTATTCTGAACACTACTTACTGTACATGCATCCAGATTTGACCTGCACCTCCAAATGTGAAGAACAAAAAGAAGAAAAAGTCAATGTCTTCTGTTTAAGTTTCAGATTACTAAATGAAATGAAAATCAAATATAAAATATCTTTCTTTCTCTTTAAGAAAATTAAATTCAAATCCCCCAAAATACACAGATCTCTTCATGTGAAAAAATATTTCTCCTTGTATTTTTAACACATCCCTGGAGAACAGTAGTTTAAAAGGTCATTTTTAAAAACGTCATCACAGTGACTGTCGATGTCAATAATGTGGGTAAACGTACGGCTGCCTCGTTTGATCACTGAGGTACGGTACGCGCCATTCCTCTGCAGAGAGCTTTGATACGCCGAAGCACCATTCAGCCGCTTCAGAGCTGCTGAAGTGAGGTCTGATTTGGAATTATAAGGCCAGTTAATTCTCAGGTAATGGATAACATTACATTACATAATGGCACACATTCCTCTGCTGCTCTGCTTCGATGAGGCAGAGAGACAAAGACAGACATCACATGAAAAACGAAGACTAACGTTCACTTAGCAGCTTCCGCCCTTTGGCTTCGGATATGACACAGTCCTTTGATTTTCCCATTAGCAGCCAGAATAGTAGAAAGATGGCCTAAACCCACCTGGCTTATTCTGTTCAGAACTGAGCAGTGTAGACTGTCAGGCAAAGCTCCACCCCCCCCTCACCCAGAGGCTTGAGTCGGGTTGATAAGGGATAATCTCAGGCTGGCTGCTGTTCATTTACATTTGAACCCAGCCACAGTCCACATCAGCGCTGACCCCCCCACCCCACCCACCGAGGTTGCTGGAGCTCAAAAATACAGGTGACCACATCAATGTAATGATGGCTGTCAAAAAACAAAAAACAACAACAACAACAAAACCTTTGCATTTATGTCCAGTATTTCGAAAATAAACACAACCACAACACTGAAGATACCACAGAAAGGTTATGGGGACAGATCCCGTTTACAAAGATACACTTAACTCATATTATCAATCCTAATGATCTCATATTATCAATAGATTACATAGATTAGATAGAACTTCATTGATCCCTTGGGAAGACTCCTTCAGGGAAACAGGTTCCAGCAGCATTGTATAGCAGCACACAGGGTAAGAAGCACACAGAGTATCAAACGTGAAAGTGTAAAAGAAAAACAGTTTACAAATATAAATACACAATATAAATAGCAGACATACTGACTGGCTACTACTGTTCCTCTCATTCCCTACCTCTGTCTTCCTCTTACTCCTGCTGCCCTCTGTGTGAGGAGTTGTACAGTATGAGAGACAAAGAAGGTTTCAGTCTGTTGGTCCTGCACTTGGGAAGGAGCAGTATGTGGCTGAAGAGGCTCCTCTGGTTGCTGATGACAATGTGCAGAGGGTGACTGGCATCATCCATAATCTCCAGCAGTTTGACTAGTGTTCCCCTCTATGCCACTGCCACCAGAGAGTCCAGCGTCATGCCAACCATGGAGCCAGCCCGCCTGTGTTCAGTTTGTCCAGCCTGGATGTGTCCTAGGATGTGCTGCTCCCCAGTACACCACAGAGTAAAAGAAGATGCTGGCTACTACGGACTGGTAGAACATCCACAGGAGTTTCCAACAGATGTTATACGGTTATTATCAGTCCTAATGACCTCATTTTATCAGTCCTAATTACCTCATATTATCAGTCCTAATGACCTCATATTATCAATCCCAATGACCTCATATTATCAGTCCTAATGACCTCATATTATCAGTCCCAATGGCCTCATATTTTCAATCTCAATGACCTCATATTATCAATCCCAATGACGTCATATTATCAGTCCCAATGGCCTCATATTATCAGTCCCAATGACCTCATATTATCATCCTAATGACCTCATATTATCAGTCCCAATGGCCTCATATTTTCAATCTCAATGACCTCATATTATCAATCCCAATGACGTCATATTATCAGTCCCAATGGCCTCATATTATCAGTCCCAATGACCTCATATTATCAGTCCCAATGGCCTCATATTTTCAATCCCAATGACCTCATATTATCAGTCCCAATGGCCTCATATTTTCAATCCCAAGGACCTCATATTATCAATCCCAATGACCTCATATTATCAGTCCTAATGACCTCATATTATCAGTCACAATGGCCTCATATTTTCAATCCCAATGACCTCATATTATCAGTCCCAATGGCCTCATATTTTCAATCCCAAGGACCTCATATTATCAATCCCAATGACCTCATATTATCAGTCCTAATGACCTCATATTATCAGTCCCAATGACCTCATATTATCAGTCCCAATGGCCTCATATTTTCAATCCCAATGACCTCATATTATCAGTCCCAATGGCCTCATATTATCAATCCCAATGGCCTCATATTATAAATCCCAATGACCTCATATTATCAGTCCTAATGACCTCATATTTTCAATCCCAATGACCTCATATTATCAGTCCCAATGGCCTCATATTATCAGACCCAATGGCCTCATATTATCAGTCCCAATGGCCTCATGTTATCAGTCCTAATGGCTTCATATTATCAATCCCAATGGCGTCTTATTATCAGTTCCAATGACCTCATATTATCAGTGCTAATGGCCTCATATTGTCAATCCAAATGACCACATATTATCATTTCCAATGGCCTCATATTATCAGTCATAATGACCTCATATTATGTCATAATGATCTCATATTATCAGTCCTAATGACCTCATATTATCAGTCCCAATGGCCTCATATTTTCAATCCCAATGGCCTCATATTATCAGTCCCAATGGCCTCATATTATCAGTCATAATGACCTCATATTATCAGTCATAATGATCTCATATTATCAGTCCTAATGACCTCATATTATCAGTCCTAATGGCTTCATATTATCAATCCCAATGGCGTCTTATTATCAGTTCCAATGACCTCATATTATCAGTGCTAATGGCCTCATATTGTCAATCCAAATGACCACATATTATCATTCCCAATGGCCTCATATTATCAGTCATAATGACCTCATATTATCAGTCATAATGATCTCATATTATCAGTTCCAATGGCCTCATATTATCAATCCCAATGACCCCATATTATGAGTCATAATGACCTCATATGATCTGTCCTAATGACCTCATATTATCAGTCCCAGTAGCTTCATATTATCAATCCCAATGACCTCATATTATCAGTCATAATGACCTCATATTATCAGTCCCAATGGCCTCATATTATCAATCCCAATGACCTCATTTTATCAGTCCTAATTACCTCATTTTATCAGTCCTAATGACCTCATATTATCAGTCCCAATAGCTTCATATTATCAATCCCAATGACCTCATTTTATCAGTCCTAATTACCTCATTTTATCAGTCCTAATGACCTCATATTATCAGTCATAATGATCTCATATTATCAGTCCTAATGACCTCATATTATCAGTCCCAATGGCCTCATATTTTCAATCCCAATGGCCTCATATTATCAGTCCCAATGACCTCATATTATCAGTCCCAATGGCCTCATATTATCAGACCCAATGGCCTCATATTATCAGTCCCAATGGCCTCATGTTATCAGTCCTAATGGTTTCATATTATCAATCCCAATGGCGTCTTATTATCAGTTCCAATGACCTCATATTATCAGTGCTAATGGCCTCATATTGTCAATCCAAATGACCACATATTATCATTCCCAATGGCCTCATATTATCAGTCATAATGACCTCATATTATCAGTCATAATGATCTCATATTATCAGTTCCAATGGCCTCATATTATCAATCCCAATGACCCCATATTATGAGTCATAATGACCTCATATGATCTGTCCTAATGACCTCATATTATCAGTCCCAGTAGCTTCATATTATCAATCCCAATGACCTCATATTATCAGTCATAATGACCTCATATTATCAGTCCCAATGGCCTCATATTATCAATCCCAATGACCTCATTTTATCAGTCCTAATTACCTCATTTTATCAGTCCTAATGACCTCATATTATCAGTCCCAATAGCTTCATATTATCAATCCCAATGACCTCATATTATCAGTCATAATGACCTCATATTATCAGTCCCAATGGCCTCATATTATCAATCCCAATGACCTCATTTTATCAGTCCTAATTACCTCATTTTATCAGTCCTAATTACCTCATTTTATCAGTCCCAATGGCCTCATATTATCAATCCCAATGACCTCATTTTATCAGTCCGAATTACCTCATTTTATCAGTCCTAACGACCTCATATTATCAGTCCCAATGGCCTCATATTATCAATCCCAATGACCTCATATTATCAGTCCTAATGACCTCATAAAATCAGTCCCAATGGCCTCATATTATCAGTCCCAATGGCCTCATATTATAAATCCCAATGACCTCATATTATCAGTCCTAATGACCTCATATTATCAGTCCCAATGGCCTCATATTATCAATCCCAATGGCCTGATATTATCAGTCCCAATGACCTCATATTATCAGTGCTAATGGCCTCATATTGTCAATCCCAATGACCTCATATTATCACTCATAATGACCTCATATTATCAGTCCCAGTGGCCTCATATTATCAGTCATAATGACCTCATATTCTCAGTCATAATGACCTCATATTATCAGTCAAAATGACCTCATATTATCAGTCATAATGATCTCATATTATCAGTCCCAATGGCCTCATATTATCAATACCAATGACCCCATATTATGATTCATAATGACCTCATATTATCTGTCTTAATGACCTCGTATTATCAATCCCAATGACCTCATATTATCAGTCCTAATTACCTCATATTATCAGTCCTAATGACCTCATATTGTCAATCCCAATGACCTCATATTATCAGTCATAATGACCTAATATTATCAGTCCCAATGGCCTTATATTATCAATCCCAATGGCCTCATATTATCAGTCCCAATGGCCTCATGTTATCAATCCTAATTGCCTCATATTATCATTCCCAATGGCCTCATATTGTCAATACCAATGACCTCATATTATCAGTCATAATGACCTAATATTATCAGTCATAATGACCTCATATTATCAATACCAATGACCTCATATTATCAGTCCCAATGGCCTCATATTATCACTCCTAATGACCTCATATTAATAGTCCCAATGGCCTCATATTATCACTCATAATGACCTCATATGATCAGTCATAATGACCTCATATTATCAGTCATAATGATCTCATATTATCAGTCCCAATGGCCTCATATTATCAATCCCAATGGCCTCATATTATCAGTCCCAATGTCCTCATATTATCAGTCCCAATGGCCTCATATTAATAATCCCAATGACCTCATATTATCAGTCCCAATGGCCTCATATTATCAGTGCTAATGGCCTCATATTGTCAATCCCAATGACCTCATATTATCAGTCATAATGACCTCATATTATCAGTCCCAATGGCCTCATATTATCAGTCCTAATGACCTCATATTATCAATACCAGTGACCTCAAATTATCAGTCCCAATGGCCTCATATTATCAGTCATAATGACCTCATATTCTCAGTCATAATGACCTCATATTATCAGTCATAATGACCTCATATTATCAGTCCCAATGGCCTCATATTATCAGTTCCCATTGCCTCATATTATCAGTCCCAATGACCTCATATTATCAGTCCCCATGGCCTCATATTAATAATCCCAATGACCTCATATTATCAGTCCCAATGGCCTCATATTATCAGTGCTAATGGCCTCATATTGTCAATCCCAGTGCCCTCATATTATCAGTCATAATGACCTCATATTATCAATCCCAATGACCTCATATTATCAGTCCTAATGACCTCATATTATCAGTCCCAATGGCCTCATATTATCAATACCAATGACCTCATATTATCGGTCCCAATGGCCTCATATTATCAATCCCAATGACCTCATATCATCAGTCCCAATGGCCTCATGTTATCAGTCCTAATGGCCTCATATTATCAATCCCAATGGCCTCATATTGTCAATCCCAATGACCTCATATTATCAGTCCCAATGGCCTCATATTATCAGTCCCAATGGCCTCATATTATCAATACCAATGACCTCATATTATCGGTCCCAATGGCCTCATATTATCAATCCCAATGACCTCATATCATCAGTCCCAATGGCCTCATACTATCAGTCCTAATGACCTCATATTATCATTACCAGTGACCTCAAATTATCAGTCCCAATGGCCTCATATTATCAGTCATAATGACCTCATATTCTCAGTCATAATGACCTCATATTATCAGTCATAATGACCTCATATTATCAGTCCCAATGGCCTCATATTATCAATACCAATGACCTCATATTATCGGTCCCAATGGCCTCATATTATCAATCCCAATGACCTCATATCATCAGTCCCAATGGCCTCATACTATCAGTCCTAATGACCTCATATTATCATTACCAGTGACCTCAAATTATCAGTCCCAATGGCCTCATATTATCAGTCATAATGACCTCATATTCTCAGTCATAATGACCTCATATTATCAGTCATAATGACCTCATATTAATAATCCCAATGACCCCATATTATCAGTCATAATGACCTCATATTATCAGTCCTAATGACCTCATATTATCACTCCCAATGGCCTCATATTATCAATCCCAATGACCTCATATTATCAGTAATAATGACCTCATATTATCACTCCCAATGACCTCATATTATCAGTCCTAATGACCTCATATTATCAATACCAGTGACCTCAAATTATCAGTCCCAATGGCTTCATATTATCAGTCATAGTGACCTCATATTACCAGTCCTAATGACCTCAAGTTATCAGTCATAATGACCTAATATTATCAGTCCCAATGGCCTCATATTATCAGTCATAATGACCTCATATTATCAGTCCCAATGGCCTCATATTATCAATCCCAATGACCTCATTTTATCAGTCCTAATTACCTCATTTTATCAGTCCTAATTACCTCATTTTATCAGTCCCAATGGCCTCATATTATCAATCCCAATGACCTCATTTTATCAGTCCGAATTACCTCATTTTATCAGTCCTAACGACCTCATATTATCAGTCCCAATGGCCTCATATTATCAATCCCAATGACCTCATATTATCAGTCCTAATGACCTCATAAAATCAGTCCCAATGGCCTCATATTATCAGTCCCAATGGCCTCATATTATAAATCCCAATGACCTCATATTATCAGTCCTAATGACCTCATATTATCAGTCCCAATGGCCTCATATTATCAATCCCAATGGCCTGATATTATCAGTCCCAATGACCTCATATTATCAGTGCTAATGGCCTCATATTGTCAATCCCAATGACCTCATATTATCACTCATAATGACCTCATATTATCAGTCCCAGTGGCCTCATATTATCAGTCATAATGACCTCATATTCTCAGTCATAATGACCTCATATTATCAGTCAAAATGACCTCATATTATCAGTCATAATGATCTCATATTATCAGTCCCAATGGCCTCATATTATCAATACCAATGACCCCATATTATGATTCATAATGACCTCATATTATCTGTCTTAATGACCTCGTATTATCAATCCCAATGACCTCATATTATCAGTCCTAATTACCTCATATTATCAGTCCTAATGACCTCATATTGTCAATCCCAATGACCTCATATTATCAGTCATAATGACCTAATATTATCAGTCCCAATGGCCTTATATTATCAATCCCAATGGCCTCATATTATCAGTCCCAATGGCCTCATGTTATCAATCCTAATTGCCTCATATTATCATTCCCAATGGCCTCATATTGTCAATACCAATGACCTCATATTATCAGTCATAATGACCTAATATTATCAGTCATAATGACCTCATATTATCAATACCAATGACCTCATATTATCAGTCCCAATGGCCTCATATTATCACTCCTAATGACCTCATATTAATAGTCCCAATGGCCTCATATTATCACTCATAATGACCTCATATGATCAGTCATAATGACCTCATATTATCAGTCATAATGATCTCATATTATCAGTCCCAATGGCCTCATATTATCAATCCCAATGGCCTCATATTATCAGTCCCAATGTCCTCATATTATCAGTCCCAATGGCCTCATATTAATAATCCCAATGACCTCATATTATCAGTCCCAATGGCCTCATATTATCAGTGCTAATGGCCTCATATTGTCAATCCCAATGACCTCATATTATCAGTCATAATGACCTCATATTATCAGTCCCAATGGCCTCATATTATCAGTCCTAATGACCTCATATTATCAATACCAGTGACCTCAAATTATCAGTCCCAATGGCCTCATATTATCAGTCATAATGACCTCATATTCTCAGTCATAATGACCTCATATTATCAGTCATAATGACCTCATATTATCAGTCCCAATGGCCTCATATTATCAGTTCCCATTGCCTCATATTATCAGTCCCAATGACCTCATATTATCAGTCCCCATGGCCTCATATTAATAATCCCAATGACCTCATATTATCAGTCCCAATGGCCTCATATTATCAGTGCTAATGGCCTCATATTGTCAATCCCAGTGCCCTCATATTATCAGTCATAATGACCTCATATTATCAATCCCAATGACCTCATATTATCAGTCCTAATGACCTCATATTATCAGTCCCAATGGCCTCATATTATCAATACCAATGACCTCATATTATCGGTCCCAATGGCCTCATATTATCAATCCCAATGACCTCATATCATCAGTCCCAATGGCCTCATGTTATCAGTCCTAATGGCCTCATATTATCAATCCCAATGGCCTCATATTGTCAATCCCAATGACCTCATATTATCAGTCCCAATGGCCTCATATTATCAGTCCCAATGGCCTCATATTATCAATACCAATGACCTCATATTATCGGTCCCAATGGCCTCATATTATCAATCCCAATGACCTCATATCATCAGTCCCAATGGCCTCATACTATCAGTCCTAATGACCTCATATTATCATTACCAGTGACCTCAAATTATCAGTCCCAATGGCCTCATATTATCAGTCATAATGACCTCATATTCTCAGTCATAATGACCTCATATTATCAGTCATAATGACCTCATATTATCAGTCCCAATGGCCTCATATTATCAATACCAATGACCTCATATTATCGGTCCCAATGGCCTCATATTATCAATCCCAATGACCTCATATCATCAGTCCCAATGGCCTCATACTATCAGTCCTAATGACCTCATATTATCATTACCAGTGACCTCAAATTATCAGTCCCAATGGCCTCATATTATCAGTCATAATGACCTCATATTCTCAGTCATAATGACCTCATATTATCAGTCATAATGACCTCATATTAATAATCCCAATGACCCCATATTATCAGTCATAATGACCTCATATTATCAGTCCTAATGACCTCATATTATCACTCCCAATGGCCTCATATTATCAATCCCAATGACCTCATATTATCAGTAATAATGACCTCATATTATCACTCCCAATGACCTCATATTATCAGTCCTAATGACCTCATATTATCAATACCAGTGACCTCAAATTATCAGTCCCAATGGCTTCATATTATCAGTCATAGTGACCTCATATTACCAGTCCTAATGACCTCAAGTTATCAGTCATAATGACCTAATATTATCAGTCCCAATGGCCTCATATTATCAATCCCAATGGCCTCATATTATCAGTCCCAATGGCCTCATGTTATCAGTCCTAATGGCCTCATATTATCAATCCCAATGGCCTCATATTGTCAATCCCAATGACCTCATATTATCAATCCCAATGACCTCATATTATCAGTCCTAATGACCTCATATTATCATTCCCAATGGCCTCATATTATCAATACCAATGACCTCATATTATCAGTCCCAATCACCTCATATGATGAATCCCGAGGACCCAATATTATCAGTCATAATGACCTCATACTATCAGTCCTAATGACCTCATATTATCAGTCCCAATGGCCTCATATTATCAATCCCAATTACCTCATATTATCAGTCATAATGACCTCATATTATCAGTCCCAATGGCCTCATATGATGAATCCCAATGACCTCATATTATCAGTGATAATGACCTCATATTATCAATCCCAATGACCTCATATTATCAGTCCTAATGACCTCATATTATCAATACCAGTGACCTCATATTATCAGTCCCAATGCCTTCATATTAGCAGTCATAATGATCTCATATTATCAGTCCTAATGACCTCAAATTATCAGTCATAATGACCTCATATTATCAGTCCCAATGGCCTCATATTATCAATCCCAATGGCCTCTTATTATTAATCCCAATGACCTCATATTACCAGTCCCAATGGCCTTATATTATCAATCCCAATTACCTCATATTATCAGTCATAATGACCTCATATTATCAGTCCCAATGGCCTCATATGATGAATCCCAATGACCTCATATTATCAGTGATAATGACCTCATATTATCAGTCCTAATGACCTCATATTATCAATACCAGTGACCTCATATTATCAGTCCCAATGCCTTCATATTATCAGTCATAATGATCTCATATTATCAGTCCTAATGACCTCAAATTATCAGTCATAATGACCTCATATTATCAGTCCCAATGGCCTCATATTATCAATCCCAGTGGCCTCTTATTATTAATCCCAATGACCTCATATTACCAGTCCCAATGGCCTCATATTATCAATCCCAATTACCTCATATTATCAGTCATAATGACCTCATATTACCAGTCCCAATGGCCTCATATGATGAATCCCAATGACCTCATATTATCAGTGATAATGACCTCATATTATCAATCCCAATGACCTCATATTATCAGTCCTAATGACCTCATATTATCAATACCAGTGACCTCATATTATCAGTCCCAATGCCTTCATATTATCAGTCATAATGATCTCATATTATCAGTCCTAATGACCTCAAATTATCAGTCATAATGACCTCATATTATCAGTCCCAATGGCCTCATATGATGAATCCCAATGACCTCATATTATCAGTGATAATGACCTCATATTATCAATCCCAATGACCTCATATTATCAGTCCTAATGACCTCATATTATCAGTCCCAATGCCTTCATATTATCAGTCATAATGACCTCATATTATCAGTCCCCATGGCCTCATATTAATAATCCCAATGACCTCATATTATCAGTCCCAATGGCCTCATATTATCAGTGCTAATGGCCTCATATTGTCAATCCCAGTGCCCTCATATTATCAGTCATAATGACCTCATATTATCAATCCCAATGACCTCATATTATCAGTCCTAATGACCTCATATTATCAGTCCCAATGGCCTCATATTATCAGTCCCAATGGCCTCATATTATCAATACCAATGACCTCATATTATCGGTCCCAATGGCCTCATATTATCAATCCCAATGACCTCATATCATCAGTCCCAATGGCCTCATGTTATCAGTCCTAATGGCCTCATATTATCAATCCCAATGGCCTCATATTGTCAATCCCAATGACCTCATATTATCAGTCCCAATGGCCTCATATTATCAGTCCCAATGGCCTCATATTATCAATACCAATGACCTCATATTATCGGTCCCAATGGCCTCATATTATCAATCCCAATGACCTCATATCATCAGTCCCAATGGCCTCATACTATCAGTCCTAATGACCTCATATTATCAATACCAGTGACCTCAAATTATCAGTCCCAATGGCCTCATATTATCAGTCATAATGACCTCATATTCTCAGTCATAATGACCTCATATTCTCAGTCATAATGACCTCATATTATCAGTCATAATGACCTCATATTATCAGTCCCAATGGCCTCATATTATCAGTTCCCAGTGCCTCATATTATCAGTCCCAATGACCTCATATTATCAGTCCCCATGGCCTCATATTAATAATCCCAATGACCCCATATTATCAGTCATAATGACCTCATATTATCAGTCCTAATGACCTCATATTATCACTCCCAATGGCCTCATATTATCAATCCCAATGACCTCATATTATCAGTAATAATGACCTCATATTATCACTCCCAATGACCTCATATTATCAGTCCTAATGACCTCATATTATCAATACCAGTGACCTCAAATTATCAGTCCCAATGGCTTCATATTATCAGTCATAGTGACCTCATATTACCAGTCCTAATGACCTCAAGTTATCAGTCATAATGACCTAATATTATCAGTCCCAATGGCCTCATATTATCAATCCCAATGGCATCATATTATCAGTCCCAATGGCCTCATGTTATCAGTCCTAATGGCCTCATATTATCAATCCCAATGGCCTCATATTGTCAATCCCAATGACCTCATATTATCAATCCCAATTACCTCATATTATCAGTCCTAATGACCTCATATTATCATTCCCAATGGCCTCATATTATCAATACCAATGACCTCATATTATCAGTCCCAATCACCTCATATGATGAATCCCAAGGACCCAATATTATCAGTCATAATGACCTCATACTATCAGTCCTAATGACCTCATATTATCAGTCCCAATGGCCTCATATTATCAATCCCAATTACCTCATATTATCAGTCATAATGACCTCATATTATCAGTCCCAATGGCCTCATATGATGAATCCCAATGACCTCATATTATCAGTGATAATGACCTCATATTATCAATCCCAATGACCTCATATTATCAGTCCTAATGACCTCATATTATCAATACCAGTGACCTCATATTATCAGTCCCAATGCCTTCATATTAGCAGTCATAATGATCTCATATTATCAGTCCTAATGACCTCAAATTATCAGTCATAATGACCTCATATTATCAGTCCCAATGGCCTCATATTATCAATCCCAATGGCCTCTTATTATTAATCCCAATGACCTCATATTACCAGTCCCAATGGCCTCATATTATCAATCCCAATTACCTCATATTATCAGTCATAATGACCTCATATTATCAGTCCCAATGGCCTCATATGATGAATCCCAATGACCTCATATTATCAGTGATAATGACCTCATATTATCAATCCCAATGACCTCATATTATCAGTCCTAATGACCTCATATTATCAATACCAGTGACCTCATATTATCAGTCCCAATGCCTTCATATTATCAGTCATAATGATCTCATATTATCAGTCCTAATGACCTCAAATTATCAGTCATAATGACCTCATATTATCAGTCCCAATGGCCTCATATGATGAATCCCAATGACCTCATATTATCAGTGATAATGACCTCATATTATCAATCCCAATGACCTCATATTATCAGTCCTAATGACCTCATATTATCAGTCCCAATGCCTTCATATTATCAGTCATAATGATCTCATATTATCAGTCCTAATGACCTCAAATTATCAGTCATAATGACCTCATATTATCAGTCCCAATGGCCTCATATGATGAATCCCAATGACCTCATATTATCAGTGATAATGACCTCATATTATCAATCCCAATGACCTCATATTATCAGTCCTAATGACCTCATATTATCAATACCAGTGACCTCATATTATCAGTCCCAATGCCTACATATTATCAGTCATAATGATCTCATATTATCAGTCCTAATGACCTCAAATTATCAGTCATAATGACCTCATATTATCAATCCCAATGGCCTCTTATTATTAATCCAAATGACCTCATATTATCAGTCCCAATGGCCTCATATTCTCAGTCCCAATGGCCTCATGTTATCAGTCCTAATGGTCTCATATTATCAATCCCAATGGCCTCATAATATCAGTCCCAATGACCTCATATTATCAGTGCTAATGGCCTCATATTGTCAATCCCAATGACCTCATATTATCAGTCATAATGACCTCATATTATCAATACCAGTGACCTCATATTATCAGTCCAATGGCCTCATATTATCACTCAAAATGACCTCATATTATCAGTCCAAATGACCTCATATTATCAGTCCTAATGACCTCATATTATCAGTCATAATGACCTCATATTATCAGTCCTAATGACATCATATTATCAGTTCCAATGACCTCATATTATCAGTCCCAATGGCTTCATATTATCAGTCATAATGACCTCATATTATCAATTCAATTCAATTTTTTTTTTATATATAGCGCCAAATCACAACAAACAGTTGCCCCAAGGCGCTTTATATTGTAAGGCAAGGCCATACAATAATGATGTAAAACCCCAACGGTCAAAACGACCCCCTGTGAGCAAGCACTTGGCTACAGTGGGAAGGAAAAACTCCCTTTTAACAGGAAGAAACCTCCAGCAGAACCAGGCTCAGGGAGGGGCAGTCTTCTGCTGGGACTGGTTGGGGCTGAGGGAGAGAACCAGGAAAAAGACATGCTGTGGAGGGGAGCAGAGATCGATCACTAATGATTAAATGCAGAGTGGTGCATACAGAGCAAAAAGAGAAAGAAACAGTGCATCATGGGAACCCCCCAGCAGTCTACGTCTATAGCAGCATAACTAAGGGATGGTTCAGGGTCACCTGATCCAGCCCTAACTATAAGCTTTAGCAAAAAGGAAAGTTTTAAGCCTAATCTTAAAAGTAGAGAGGGTGTCTGTCTCCCTGATCTGAATTGGGAGCTGGTTCCACAGGAGAGGAGCCTGAAAGCTGAAGGCTCTGCCTCCCATTCTACTCTTACAAACCCTAGGAACTACAAGTAAGCCTGCAGTCTGAGAGCGAAGCGCTCTATTGGGGTGATATGGTACTACGAGGTCCCTAAGATAAGATGGGACCTGATTATTCAAAACCTTATAAGTAAGAAGAAGAATTTTAAATTCTATTCTAGAATTAACAGGAAGCCAATGAAGAGAGGCCAATATGGGTGAGATATGCTCTCTCCTTCTAGTCCCCGTCAGCACTCTAGCTGCAGCATTTTGAATTAACTGAAGGCTTTTTAGGGAACGTTTAGGACAACCTGATAATCAATCATAATGACCTCAT
The DNA here is from genome assembly GCF_902500255.1 of Thalassophryne amazonica. Classification (NCBI taxonomy): domain Eukaryota; kingdom Metazoa; phylum Chordata; class Actinopteri; order Batrachoidiformes; family Batrachoididae; genus Thalassophryne; species Thalassophryne amazonica. The sequence continues at coordinate 9,367,583 of NC_047122.1, forward strand.
ATTATCAGTCCCAATGGCCTCATATTATCAGTCCTAATGGCCTCATATTATCAGTCCCAATGGCCTCATATTATCAGTCCTAATGGCCTCATATTATCAATCCCAATTACCTCATATTATCAGTCATAATGACCTCATATTATCAGTCCCAATGGCCTCATATTATCAATCCCAGTGGCCTCTTATTATTAATCCCAATGACCTCATATTATCAGTCCTAATGGCCTCATATTATCAATCCCAATTACCTCATATTATCAGTCATAATGACCTCATATTATCAGTCCTAATGACCTCATATTATCAATCCCAGTGGCCTCTTATTTTTAATCCCAATGACCTCATATTACCAGTCCCAATGGCCTCATATTATCAATCCCAATTACCTCATATTATCAGTCATAATGACCTCATATTATCAGTCCCAATGGCCTCATATGATGAATCCCAATGACCTCATATTATCAGTGATAATGACCTCATATTATCAATCCCAATGACCTCATATTATCAGTCCTAATGACCTCATATTATCAATACCAGTGACCTCATATTATCAGTCCCAATGCCTTCATATTATCAGTCATAATGATCTCATATTATCAGTCCAAATGACCTCAAATTATCAGTCATAATGACCTCATATTATCAGTCCCAATGGCCTCATATGATGAATCCCAATGACCTCATATTATCAGTGATAATGACCTCATATTATCAATCCCAATGACCTCATATTATCAGTCCTAATGACCTCATATTATCAGTCCCAATGCCTTCATATTATCAGTCATAATGATCTCATATTATCAGTCCTAATGACCTCAAATTATCAGTCATAATGACCTCATATTATCAGTCCCAATGGCCTCATATGATGAATCCCAATGACCTCATATTATCAGTGATAATGATCTCATATTATCAATCCCAATGACCTCAAATTATCAGTCATAATGACCTCATATTATCAATCCCAATGACCTCATATTATCAGTCCTAATGACCTCATATTATCAGTAACAGTGACCTCATATTATCAGTCCCAATGGCTTCATATTATCAGTCATAATGACCTCATATTATCAGTCCTAATGACCTAAAATTATCAATCATAATGACCTCATATTATCAGTCCCAATGGCCTCATATTATCAGTCCTAATGGCCTCATATTATCAGTCCCAATGGCCTCATATTATCAGTCCTAATGGCCTCATATTATCAATACCAATGACCTCATATTATCAGTCCCAATGGCCTCATATTATCAATACCAATGACCTCATATTATCAGTCCCAATGGCCTCATATTATCACTCATAATGACCTCATATTATCAGTCCAAATGACCTCATATTATCAGTCCTAATGACCTCATATTATCAATCATAATGACCTCATATTATCAGTCCCAATGGCCTCATATTATCAGTCCTAATGGCCTCATATTATCAGTCCCAATGACCTCATATTATCAGTCCCAATGACCTCATATTATCAGTCATAATGACCTCATATTATCAATACCAATGACCTCATATTATCAGTCCCAATGGCCTCATATTATCAGTCATAATGACCTCATATTATCAGTCATAATGATCTCATATTATCAGTCATAATGATCTCATATTATCAGTCCCAATGACCTCATATTATCAGTCCCAATGACCTCATATTATCAGTCATAATGACCTCATATTATCAATACCAATGACCTCATATTATCAGTCCCAATGGCCTCATATTATCAGTCATAATGACCTCATATTATCAGTCATAATGACCTCATATTATCAGTCATAATGACCTCAAATTATCAGTCATAATGGCCTCATATTATCAATACCAGTGACCTCATATTATCAGTCCCAATGGCTTCATATTATCAGTCATAATGACCTCATATTATCAGTCCTAATGACCTCAAATTATCAGTCCCAATGGCCTCATATTATTAATCCCAATGACCTCATATTATCAATACCAGTGACCTCAAATTATCAGTCCCAATGGCCTCATATTATTAATCCCAATGACCTCATATTATCAATACCAGTGACCTCATATTATCAGTCCCAATGGCCTCATGTTATCAGTCCCAATGACCTCATATTATAGAAGATAAGAAAATAAGAACAAGAAAATAAGACAAGAAAGTAAGAACAACCTCAGGTTTCTTTTCAGCACTGTAGCCAGGCTGACAAAGAGTCAGAGCTCTATTGAGCCGAGTATTCCTTTAACTTTAACTAGTAATGACTTCATTACTTTCTTTGCTAATAAAATTTTAGCTATTAGAGAAAAAATTACTCATAACCATCCCAAAGACATATCATTCTCTTTAGCTGCTTTCAGTGATGCCGTTAATTGGTTAGACTCTTTCTCTCCGATTGTTCTGTCTGAGTTATTTTTATTAGTTACTTCCTCCAAACCATCAACATGTCTATTATTACATGTCATACACATATACATACACATATTACATGTCTATTATTGCTTGTTGCTGAGTTTAAAAGGTGCTGTTCAGTTCACAAAGGTGTCTTTTGTGTCAATCATTTGCAGGTTTTGAGACTAATGAGGCTCCACGCCTGTTCTTACTCAACATAATTACTAATTGTGTCCTTATTGATTTGAGAAAATAAAGATTGAATGTGGATGAGGTTGCAGAGTGTGATTCCTTCAGGTGCCCTGTTCTACCGCTGGACGCTGTGCTACCTGCGGCCAGAGCTGTATGCATATTTATACACATATGTAAGTACAAGTGTTTGCAAACACAAATCTGTGCTTAGGAATGCTTGAAAAACGGGGGCCCTGGTGCTGTCTGTCTTGCTGTATGGTTGTCAGGCTTGGACATGAACCTGTGACCTACAGCGATGATAAGATGTGTTCGGTATGAGGTCTTTTTGAAGGATCCTCAAGTACTACTGGCATCAGTGTGTCAAAATAAATGTTTACTGAGGGAGACTAAGCTGAGTTGCATCTGCACTTTTAACCCATAGTAGCTGTAAATTAATTGATTAATCAAATCTCCTGTAGTTTTTATTCTCAGTGCACAATGATGCAATACAAATGGGAGTTTTGCCACAGTTGTACAAAAATGCAAGTTCTACTGCAAACTGTGCAACAGTATACAAATAATGAATGTTTATGAGTCCAATGGTACAAATATTTCATGAGGTGAAAGCTGGAATGTTCCATTCAATGAGGCAAAGCTGATTTGAATGGTATGTTCCAGCTTTCACCATATTAAATATTCATTCTATTGAAAGAATGTAAAAACTTTCATTACTTGTGGAACCATATTTGCATGCTAAATGCAACGCAACACAAATGGGATGAAGAATCCCTGTCACATGACATGCATACAAACATACAACGCACCAAGGAGCCACTCAGCCATTATATAAAACTGCATTATGAACATGTGTTTTGGTGTGATGAGACCACACTGTAAAAAAACGCCATGAAATTTACATAAAAACAATGTAAAATTACTACAGAAAAGTATTGTAAACCCCCCCCCCCCCCCCCCCCAAAAAAAACAAAACAAAACATATTTTTTGTTTCAATCATGGTGGACTTTTGTAAACTATTAAACAGAATGTTTTTGTTAGATGTACAACAACAATATGTGATTCTAATCAAATGTATTTGTTGAAACTACAACTATTTGTAACAAAAACTGAGAAATACTGTAATACTCATTACAAAACAATTGTGGTAAATTGACATGCAAACATTGGAAATCCTATAGTTTTAGTCAGTTGCTTTTAAAAATACAAGAATTATATGTAAGTCACTTTACAAGTTTATGCTGTAGCCTAACTTTAACATGATTGATGAAACGATGCAAATTCGGGTAGGCGTATAGGCTACAGGTAGACTATTTGCAGCTTGTAGAGTAGCCTAGGGAGTAGGTCTATAAGAAATTATTATCGCTAGTCTAGGTACTTCTGTTTAGTCATAATCCTTGCATGCTTTGTTTCTTTTAATTTTAATGCGATCCGACTAGTATACTAGTATACAAATACTCAGACTAGGCTCTCTTTTTTGTAGATTTAACAGTTTTTTAATGTGAGTAAGCCGTGGTTCATTCACTGTAAATCCATTTACATATTATGTCTGTATCTACTGTGCTGCTGTATTTTTTACAGGAATTCCCTGGTAACCACAGCTGCCAGCGTTTTCCTGTAAAAACAACAGTTTTTTTTACAGTGCACAACACAAAAGTTTCAGCATGTTCAAAATTTCTGCGATGTGACTGTTGCCCTATTTCTGGTATTACATTGTAATGCACATTGTGTGGTGTTACATAGATGTTACAAGCAGGAGTGCACACGCACACACACACACACACACACACACACACACACACACACACACACACACACACACACACACACACACACACACACACACACACACACACACACACACACACACACACACACACACACACAGTCTTGCAAACAAATACTTGCAGCCCAAATGATACAACTATAATGACACAAGTCCACTGGATGTCTATAAAGACTGTGTGAGCAGGAGATGCGGGTTTGTGTTGTTTTTGCTCTTGTTGGTCTCCTCTGCCTTTGCTGTCCTCATGATCTGAATTGATCAGTGATTGATAAGTAGCAAAGTCAAACACATTTCGAAAATATAATTACACAAAGAAGATATAAAAAGCTGACGTGACCATAAACCTCCTTTTTTCCACACTCAGCTGACTCTTTTATGTCTTCAGGAGCTATAATATACTGATTACAGCTTGTCACGGGTTTGTTATGAGGTCTCCCAGGGTCACAGGCTGCAAAAAAATGGTGGTTTATTGGATTATGGGTTTTATTTGATTTCAAGTAGAATTCTGCATTGAAATGAGATGAGGCTCAGTTCCTCTGAGTCTCTTTCTTTACCTGACTGTAGTTCCTCCTCATTGTTAAACCCTTTGCAGGATCAGCTTCGCAGTTCCACACTCTCTATCGCTGCTCTTGAGAAAAGAACAAACCTCATTATGTGTGTAAAGGAAAATAATATTCCATCCAGTTTGCCAGTCATATGAGGGTGTGAGATGAGATGTTATTGCCAAATAAATCAAATCAAATCAACACAATGGACATCAACACACAGAGAAGAAGACAGTCCAGCTCATAGATGAGTGCTGCACACAGATCTCGGAGCCAAAGACAAAAAGATTATATGAGAGGGGATTTTACACTTGGACTTGGAGGAGAGGACAGTAGATCCAGCAGGGACATCATTACACAAGTCGATGAGTGTGCTGTCCACACTTTCATGATGTCCCCTTGCAGCTGTGGCTGTGACAAAACCAAATCACATCACGAGTCTCCAGAGAGAGGAGAACAATGTGGGGCAGGTAGGCCATGTAATTTATTAGTTTTTCACAATTGCTAAAAGACATTTTGTGAAATCATTTACCCTTTTCTCAAAACTCTAAACACGAAACCCATTTTTCAAACCACATGCACAAAACCCTAGATTCTTGTTACAAAACTGACCAATCATCTCAAAACCCTTTTAACTTTTCCCAAAACCAACTAATGGTCTCAGAATCATTCTCTTAGCAGTCAAAATGAAAATCCTGCTGAGCAATGATTACACAATACATCAAACAATGGAAGACAGTGTGCAGGGCATATAACTCCTGAAGCCTTTTTATTCATTGAAATCTAACTATAAATGAAATAGGGTAAATATACAATCAAAAAATAAAATATTACAATAAAAAAAAAAGCTCACTGAGCTTCATCATGCCTTTGGCCTGGGTCAGGCCACAAGACTTTGTCAACATCACAAGCGATGTTCTCTCTTCTGAGGCAGCCAGGCCCGGCGCCAGAAAAAAAATATTAAGGGGGCGATGAGTTTATCACAGGGGGCGGGGTCACCCCACCCCCCTAAAAAAAGTGCGCACCTGAGGGTACCTGCCTCTGAGCGTGCGTAATGAATTGGGTGCGCTCCTGGAAAGCTTGTGTATTTAGGCTACACCGTTGTAAGAGACTGACTAAGAGTAAAAAGTGATGACAGTATTTTTTTATTATTATTTGAACTATAGACCCTCGGTCAAGTGATCTCCTGCATACCACAAAACCAAACCAACAACTGATCTGAGAAACGACACGAGACAGTAGATTAACCCCACATACAGCCCTCCATCACAAGCGCAAACACAGCGCAATTGGGCATGACAGTCACACAACGGGTCAAAGATAAACCTTTCATGTAGATGTACAGTGGTCCCTCGTTTATCGCAGGAGTTACGTTTTAAAAATAGCCCGCAATAGGCAAAATCCGCGAAGTAGACAGCGTTATTTTTTACAATTATTATAGACGTTTTAAGGCTGTAAAACCCCACTACACATTTTATACACTTTTCTCAAAACAGGCATGAACATTTTCTCACTTTTCTCTTGTGTGTAAACACTGTCAAAGTTCAAACCTTAGTAGAAAAATAAGACCAACCTGTTTTCAGGCCCAAACATTTGTTTGAGAAATAAAAATAGAACGTTTTCCTATAAATAATTATGATGGCTTTTAGAACTAACGAATTTAATTTTAACGATCAACCTACGAGGTTGGACACATAAGAAATTATTAATAGTGACTGACCAGTATTTCACAGTTCCTCTGATCGCGCCTCTTCATCCTGGCACCGCGCCACTGTCGCGCCTTTTTCCACTCACACTTCGCTGCAGGTGTCTTTTTCCGAGTGAAGAACACAGTTATGGGTAGTTGTTGCCGCACTTTTTCTTCTGGGCGAGAAGATCCTTATAAACAGACACGCAGAACACAATGCGCGTACTCTCCTTTCGCGGTGCCGCAACAGGTGTCCCATCATCTCGACAGAACACCAGCCTGCTTGATGAGGACGCAGAGAACAATGCGCTGTAAAAAAAAAAAGCATGCAAAATTTGACTAAAATATATTTTCCAGTATTTCTTTTTCTTTCTTTTTTCTTTTTATTTTTGTTAACTCTCACATCTGAGGGGGCGAGGTTGATGACGTGAGGGGGCGTCGCCCCCAAACGCCCCCTCGTGGCGCCGGGTCCGGAGGCAGTGGGGGAAGAAGGCTCTTGTGTGGCGTATCCACTCCTCAGTTATGTCGCCACAAGCTAACTCCATGGCCCGCAGGAGATCCACTCTGATATAGGGATGCTGGTCATATACCTTCCACCTCCAACTTGAAAAAAGTCCTGTATGGGGTTCAGGAAAGGCGAGTATGGTAGGAGGTACATATTGATGAATTGCTCATTGATGTTAAACCATTCTCTTATTTGAGCAGCACGATGGACGCTTACATTGTCCCATATGATTACATATGTGTACTGGTCATTCATCTCATGCTGCCGAGCCACCAAAACATCCCGGAGACCTGCTAGAAATGTAAGAAGGTGTTGAGAGTTGTATGGCCCTAGTGTTACATGTTGATGCAGGACCCCACGGTTGCTTATCAATCAATCAATCAATTTTTTTATATAGCGCCAAATCACAACAAACAGTTGCCCCAAGGCGCTTTATATTGTAAGGCAAGGCCATACAATAATTATGTAAAACCCCAACGGTCAAAACGACCCCCTGTGACCAAGCACTTGGCTACAGTGGGAAGGAAAAACTCCCTTTTAACAGGAAGAAACCTCCAGCAGAACCAGGCTCAGGGAGGGGCAGTCTTCTGCTGGGACTGGTTGGGGCTGAGGGAGAGAACCAGGAAAAAGACATGCTATGGAGCAGAGATCGATCACTAATGATTAAATGCAGAGTGGTGCATACAGAGCAAAAAGAGAAAGAAACAGTGCATCATGGGAACCCCCCAGCAGTCTACGTCTATAGCAGCATAACTAAGGGATGGTTCAGGGTCACCTGATCCAGCCCTAACTATAAGCTTTAGCAAAAAGGAAAGTTTTAAGCCTAATCTTAAAAGTAGAGAGGGTGTCTGTCTCCCTGATCTGAATTGGGAGCTGGATCCACAGGAGAGGAGCCTGAAAGCTGAAGGCTCTGCCTCCCATTCTACTCTTACAAACCCTAGGAACTACAAGTAAGCCTGCAGTCTGAGAGCGAAGCGCTCTATTGGGGTGATATGGTACTACGAGGTCGCTAAGATAAGATGGGACCTGATTATTCAAAACCTTATAAGTAAGAAGAAGAATTTTAAATTCTATTCTAGAATTAACAGGAAGCCAATGAAGAGAGGCCAATATGGGTGAGATATGCTCTCTCCTTCTAGTCCCCGTCAGTACTCTAGCTGCAGCATTTTGAATTAACTGAAGGCTTTTTAGGGAACTTTTAGGACAACCTGATAATAATGAATTCCAATAGTCCAGCCTAGAGGAAATAAATGCATGAATTAGTTTTTCAGCATCACTCTGAGACAAGACCTTTCTGATTTTAGAGATATTGCGTAAATGCAAAAAAACAGTCCTACATATTTGTTTAATATGCGCTTTGAATGACATATCCTGATCAAAAATGACTCCAAGATTTCTCACAGTATTACTAGAGGTCAGGGTAATGCCATCCAGAGTAAGGATCTGGTTAGACACCATGTTTCTAAGATTTGTGGGGCCAAGTACAATAACTTCAGTTTTATCTGAGTTTAAAAGCAGGAAATTAGAGGTCAGATAAAGCTGGGTATCATCTGCGTAACAATGAAAATTTAAGCAATACCGTCTAATAATACTGCCTAAGGGAAGCATGTATAAAGTGAATAAAATTGGTCCTAGCACAGAACCTTGTGGAACTCCATAATTAACTTTAGTCTGTGAAGAAGATTCCCCATTTACATGAACAAATTGTAATCTATTAAACAAATATGATTCAAACCACCGCAGCGCAGTGCCTTTAATACCTATGGCATGCTCTAATCTCTGTAATAAAATTTTATGGTCAACAGTATCAAAAGCAGCACTGAGGTCTAACAGAACAAGCACAGAGATGAGTCCACTGTCCGAGGCCATAAGAAGATCATTTGTAACCTTCACTAATGCTGTTTCTGTACTATGATGAATTCTAAAACCTGACTGAAACTCTTCAAATAGACCATTCCTCTGCAGATGATCAGTTAGCTGTTTTACAACTACCCTTTCAAGAATTTTTGAGAGAAAAGGAAGGTTGGAGATTGGCCTATAATTAGCTAAGATAGCTGGGTCAAGTGATGGCTTTTTAAGTAATGGTTTAATTACTGCCACCTTAAAAGCCTGTGGTACATAGCCAACTAACAAAGATAGATTGATCATATTTAAGATCGAAGCATTAAATAATGGTAGGGCTTCCTTGAGCAGCCTGGTAGGAATGGGGTCTAATAAACATGTTGATGGTTTGGATGAAGTAACTAATGAAAATAACTCAGACAGAACAATCAGAGAGAAAGAGTCTAACCAAATACCGGCATCACTGAAAGCAGCCAAAGATAACGATATGTCTTTGGGATGGTTATGAGTAATTTTTTCTCTAATAGTTAAAATTTTGTTAGCAAAGAAAGTCATGAAGTCATTACTAGTTAAAGTTAATGGAATACTCAGCTCAATAGAGCTCTGACTCTTTGTCAGCCTGGCTACAGTGCTGAAAAGAAACCTGGGGTTGTTCTTATTTTCTTCAATTAGTGATGAGTAGAAAGATGTCCTAGCTTTACGGAGGGCTTTTTTTATAGAGCAACAGACTCTTTTTCCAGGCTAAGTGAAGATCTTCTAAAGTGAGACGCCATTTCCCCTCCAACTTACGGGTTATCTGCTTTAAGCTACGAGTTTGTGAGTTATACCACGGAGTCAGACACTTCTGATTTAAAGCTCTCTTTTTCAGAGGAGCTACAGCATCCAAAGTTGTCTTCAATGAGGATGTAAAACTACTGACGAGATACTCTATCTCCCTTACAGAGTTTAGGTAGCTACTCTGCACTGTGTTGGTATATGGCATTAGAGAACATAAAGAAGGAATCATATCCTTAAACCTAGTTACAGCGCTTTCTGAAAGACTTCTAGTGTAATGAAACTTATTCCCCACTGCTTATTCCCCACTGCTGGGTAGTCCATCAGAGTAAATGTAAATGTTATTAAGAAATGATCAGACAGAAGGGAGTTTTCAGGGAATACTGTTAAGTCTTCTATTTCCATACCATAAGTCAGAACAAGATCTAAGATATGATTAAAGTGGTGGGTGGACTCACTACCTGGATAATCTTCGGAGTGAGATTGCATCAGAATTTTGGCTCTCTGTTGGGACTGTTTACACAGAGACTGCTACCTGCTGCTTTGGACTTGAACTAACAGTCTTTTTCAAGACTTTTTAACTTTTTTACCTTTTTACTTTTTTTAAACTTTTTTACTGTGCTCCAACGCCTAAGGAAGACCTCTAACGGTCGAAACATCGCGACGGAGCACTTTTATCAGCTAACTTTCATTAGCGTTGGCAAGCTAACTAGCTTGCTAACGCTTTCGTTTCTATTTTTTTTTTTTTTTTTTTTTTTTTAATTTTAGCACCGTTGTCGTGCGTTCACTGTTGTCGTGCGTTGCCTGTGCTGCTTCATGGCCTGTTTGGTGCCTTGATTGGGGCACTCCTTCTGCTGAATTACCTCTGGATTATTTGCACATTATTCACTTTGTGTGTTTTTGGGAATCCGCTAGCTTAGTGCAGCTACTAGCTCTTAGCGATTTAGCATGGCGGCTTCTCCTGTCTCTCCCGCACTTTTCTGCTCTGGGTGTGAAATGTTTAGTTATTCCTCGGCCTCCTTTAGCAGTAACGATACTTGTAATAAGTGCAGCTTATTCATAGCTTTGGAGGCCAGGCTGGGCGAATTGGAGGCTCGGCTCCGCACCGTGGAAAATTCTACAGCTAGCCAGGCCCCTGTAGTCGGCGCGGACCAAGGTAGCTTAGCCGCCGTTAGTTCCCCCCTGGCAGATCCCGTGCAGTCGGGAAAGCAGGCTGACTGGGTGACTGTGAGGAGGAAGCGTAGCCCTAAACAGAAGCCCCGTGTACACCGTCAACCCGTTCACATCTCTAACCGTTTTTCCCCACTCGACGATACACTCGCCGAGGATCAAACTCTGGTTATTGGCGACTCTGTTTTGAGAAATGTGAAGTTAGCGACACCAGCAACCATTGTCAATTGTCTTCCGGGGGCCAGAGCAGGCGACATCGAAGGACATTTGAAATTGCTGGCTAAGGCTAAGCGTAAATTTGGTAAGATTGTAATTCACGTCGGCAGTAACTCGGTTACGCCAATCGGAGGTCACTAAAATTAACATTAAATCGGTGTGTAACTTTGCAAAAACAATGTCGGACTCTGTTGTTTTCTCTGGGCCCCTCCCCAATCAGACCGGGAGTGACATGTTTAGCCGCATGTTCTCCTTGAATTGCTGGCTGTCTGAGTGGTGTCCAAAAAATGAGGTGGGCTTCATTGATAATTGGCAAAGCTTCTGGGGAAAACCTGGTCTTGTTAGGAGAGACGGCATCCATCCCACTTTAGAGGGAGCAGCTCTCATTTCTAGAAATCTGGCCAATTTTTTTGGATCCTCCAAACTGTGACTGTCTAGCGTTGGGACCAGGAGACTGTGGTCTTATACACCTCTCTGCAGCTTCTCTCCCCCTGCCATCCCCTCATTACCCCATCCCCGTAGAGACGGTGCCTGCTCCCAGACCACCAATAACCAGCAAAGATCTATTTAAGCATAAAAATTCAAAAAGAAAAAATAATATAGCACCTTCAATTGCACCACAGACTAAAACAGTTAAATGTGGTCTATTAAACATTAGGTCTCTCTCTTCTAAGTCCCTGTTGGTAAATGATATAATAATTGATCAACGTATTGATTTATTCTGCCTAACAGAAACCTGGTTACAGCAGGATGAATATGTTAGTTTAAATGAGTCAACACCCCCGAGTCACACTAACTGTCAGAATGCTCGTAGCACGGGCCGGGGTGGAGGATTAGCAGCAATCTTCCATTCCAGCCTATTAATTAATCAAAAACCTAGACAGAGCTTTAATTCATTTGAAAGCTTGTCTCTTAGTCTTGTCCATCCAAATTGGAAGTCCCAAAAACCAGTTTTATTTGTTATTATCTTTTGTCTGACTTAGTGCTTAGCTCAGATAAGATAATTATAGTGGGCGATTTTAACATCCACACAGATGCTGAGAATGACAGCCTCAACACTGCATTTAATCTATTATTAGACTCTATCGGCTTTGCTCAAAAAGTAAATGAGTCCACCCACCACTTTAATCATATTTTAGATCTTGTTCTGACTTATGGTATGGAAATAGAAGACTTAACAGTATTCCCTGAAAACTCCCTTCTGTCTGATCATTTTTTAATAACATTTACATTTACCCTGTTGGACTACCCTGCAGTGGGGAATAAGTTTCATTACACTAGAAGTCTTTCAGAAAGCGCTGTAACTAGGTTTAAGGATATGATTCCTTCTTTATGTTCTCTAATGTCATATACCAACACAGAGCAGAGTAGCTACCTAAACTCTGTAAGGGAGTTAGAGTATCTCATCAATAGTTTTACATCCTCATTGAAGACAACTTTGGATGCTGTAGCTCCTCTGAAAAAGAGAGCTTTAAATCAGAAGTGTCTGACTCCGTGGTATAACTCACAAACTCGTAGCTTAAAGCAGATAACCCGTAAGTTGGAGAGGAAATGGCGTCTCACTAATTTAGAAGATCTTCACTTAGCCTGGAAAAAGAGTTTGTTGCTCTATAAAAAAGCCCTCCGTAAAGCTAGGACATCTTTCTACTCATCACTAATTGAAGAAAACAACCCCAGGTTTCTTTTCAGGACTGTAGCCAGGCTGACAAAGAGTCAGAGCTCTATTGAGCTGAGTATTCCATTAACTTTAACTAGTAATGACTTCATGACTTTCTTTGCTAACAAAATTTTGACTATTAGAGAAAAAATTACTCATAACCATCCCAAAGATGTATCGTTATCATTGGCTGCTTTCAATGATGCTGCTATTTGGTTAGACTCTTTCTCTCCGATTGTTCTGTCTGAGTTATTTTCATTAGTTACTTCATCCAAACCATCAACATGTTTATTAGACCCCATTCCTGCCAGGCTGCTCAAGGAAGTCCTACCATTATTTAATGCTTCAATCTTAAATATGATCAATCTATCTTTGTTAGTTGGTTATGTACCACAGGCCTTTAAGGTGGCAGTAATTAAACCATTACTTAAAAAGCCATCACTTGACCCAGCTATCTTAGCTAATTATAGGCCAATCTCCAACCTTCCTTTTCTCTCAAAGATTCTTGAGAGGGTAGTTGTAAAACAGCTAACTGATCACCTGCAGAGGAATGGTCTATTTGAAGAGTTTCAGTCAGGTTTTAGAATTCATCATAGTACAGAAACAGCATTAGTGAAGGTTACAAATGATCTTCTTATGGCTTCGGACAGTGGACTTATCTCTGTGCTTGTTCTGTTGGACCTCAGTGCTGCTTTTGATACTGTTGACCATAAAATTTTATTACAGAGATTAGAGCATGTCATAGGTATTAAGGGCACTGCGCTGCGGTGGTTTGAATCATATTTGTCTAATAGATTACAGTTTGTTCATGTAAATGGGGAATCTTCTTCACAGACTAAAGTTAATTATGGAGTTCCACAAGGGTCTGTGCTAGGACCAATTTTATTCACTTTATACATGCTTCCCTTAGGCAGTATTATTAGACGGTATTGCTTAAATTTTCATTGTTACGCAGATGATACCCAGCTTTATCTATCCATGAAGCCAGAGGATACACACCAATTAGCTAAACTGCAGGATTGTCTTACAGACATAAAGACATGGATGACCTCTAATTTCCTGCTTTTAAACTCAGATAAAACTGAAGTTATTGTACTTGGCCCCACAAATCCTAGAAGCATGGTGTCTAACCAGATCGTTACTCTGGATGGCATTTCCCTGATCTCTAGTAATACTGTGAGAAATCTTGGAGTCATTTTTGATCAGGATATGTCATTCAAAGCGCATATTAAACAAATATGTAGGACTGCCTTTTTGCATTTACGCAATATCTCTAAAATCAGAAAGGTCTTGTCTCAGAGTGATGCTGAAAAACTAATTCATGCATTTATTTCCTCTAGGCTGGACTATTGTAATTCATTATTATCAGGTTGTCCTAAAAGTTCCCTAAAAAGCCTTCAGTTCGTTCAGAATGCTGCAGCTAGAGTACTGACGGGGACTAGCAGGAGAGAGCATATCTCACCCGTGTTGGCCTCTCTTCATTGGCTTCCTGTTAATTCTAGAATAGAATTTAAAATTCTTCTTCTTACTTATAAGGTTTTGAATAATCAGGTCCCATCTTATCTTAGGGACCTCGTAGTACCATATTACCCCATTAGAGCGCTTCGCTCTCAGACTGCGGGCTTACTTGTGGTTCCTAGGGTTTGTAAGAGTAGAATGGGAGGCAGAGCCTTCAGCTTTCAGGCTCCTCTCCTGTGGAACCAGCTCCCAATTCAGATCAGGGAGACAGATACCCTCTCTACTTTTAAGATTAGGCTTAAAACTTTCCTTTTCGCTAAGGCTTATAGTTAGGGCTGGATCGGGTGACCCTGGACCATCCCTTGGTTATGTTGCTTTAGACGTAGACTGTGGGGGGGTTCCCATGATGCACTGTTTCTTTCTCTTTTTGCTCTGTATGCATCACTCTGCATTTAATCATTAGTGATCGATCTCTGCCCCCCTTCTCGGCATGTCTTTTTCCTGGTTCTTTCCCTCAGCCCCAACCAGTCTCAGCAGAAGACTGCCCCTCCCTGAGGCTGGTTCTGCTGGAGGTTTCTTCCTGTTAAAAGGGAGTTTTTCCTTCCCACTGTGGCCAAGTGCTTGCTCATAGGGGGTCGTTTTGACCGTTGGGGTTTTTCATAATTATTGTATGGCCTTGCCTTACAGTGTGGAGCGCCTTGGGGCAACTGTTTGTTGTGATTTGGCGCTATATAAGAAAAAAGTTGATTGATTGATTGATTGATTTACTTTTTGAGCAAAGCCAATAGAGTCTAATAATAGATTAAATGCAGTGTTGAGGCTGTCATTCTCAGCATCTGTGTGGATGTTAAAATCGCCCACTATAATTATCTTATCTGAGCTAAGCACTAAGTCAGACAAAAGGTCTGAAAATTCACAGAGAAACTCACAGTAACGACCAGGTGGACGATAGATAATAACAAATAAAACTGGTTTTTGGGACTTCCAATTTGGATGGACAAGACTAAGAGACAAGCTTTCAAATGAATTAAAGCTCTGTCTGGGTTTTTGATTAATTAATAAGCTGGAATGGAAGATTGCTGCTAATCCTCCGCCCCGGCCCGTGCTACGAGCATTCTGACAGTTAGTGTGACTCGGGGGTGTTGACTCATTTAAACTAACATATTCATCCTGCTGTAACCAGGTTTCTGTTAGGCAGAATAAATCAATATGTTGATCAATTATTATATCATTTACCAACAGGGACTTAGAAGAGAGAGACCTAATGTTTAATAGACCACATTTAACTGTTTTAGTCTGTGCTGCAGTTGAAGGTGCTATATTATTTTTTCTTTTTGAATTTTTATGCTTAAATAGATTTTTGCTGGTTATTGGTGGTCTGGGAGCAGGCACCGTCTCTACGGGGATGGGGTAATGAGGGGATGGCAGGGGGAGAGAAGCTGCAGAGAGGTGTGTAAGACTACAACTTGTTATGGCAGCACAAATGGTCACATTGCCACCACACTGACCAGGGACATCAACAATGGCACGCTGACCAATTATGTTCCGGCCCCTCCTTCTCCTCTTCGCTAGGTCAAATCCTGCTTCATCCACAAATATATATTCATGGGGCCTTTCACTGGCCTCCAATTCAGATATTCTCTATATAAAAAATAGATAGATAGTTTTGTAAGTGAACAGAAAGACAGGCAGATATGATAGTGTTTACAATATGCAGTACTTGTACTGTATCTGAATGTGTACTTACTTGGACATACTCATATCTGAGCTCTGTCACTCTATTAGAGTAGCGCTCAAAGGGTACTCTGTACACTTGTTTCTTGTGCACTCTGTTGCGTTTCAGGACACGGTCAACGGTGGAGAGGCTTACGGTGTTGATTCCTTCAAAATTGACAATGTCTTCAATCACTCGCTGTTGTATTTCGCATAGTCTAATGGTGTTGTTTTGAATGACCATGTCAACTATCAGGGTCTCCTGCTGCTGGGAGAACATAGGGGTTCTTCCACCTCCCCCTGGCATCCTTGCAATTCTACACAAGTGAATATACAATATATGCTTTGTCACAGTGGTCTACAAAATCTGCTGTAACTGTGTACTGTATACAGTATTGAACATTTACACAATACCTGTTCTGTTGTCTGAATGTCCGGATTATTGAAGCAGAGATATGGCTGAGGTTAGGTTGGACTCAAAGTCCTGCTTCTCTCATTGACATCCCATGAACCAGAACATGGTCAATGATTGTGGCCCTAATTTCATTATTTACTATAACATGTTGTTTTCCTCTTCCTCCTCTTCCTACTCCCCCACCTCTAAGATGCACCTGTCCCCTGCGCCTCTGGTTTCTGTCCATTGTTGCAATGAAAGTCCAACCAGCCTGTTTCAACTCTGAACTGGCTTATATTGGTTGTCACATCATTAGACACAAGTGTTAACAGTTTTGACCAGTAGTTTCTAATTGGTGACATCTGTGCTTTAATTGTGTTTATCTTCTGCTTTGTTTGGTTAGTAATATAATTAAGAAGTGAATTATTATGCAGAATGTGTTTTATAGTATGAGAGTTTTGTGTTTAGAGTTTTGCAAAAAGACTGAATGAGTTTTGCTAAATGTGTCTACCTATGTGAAAGTCGTCTACGGTTTTGCCAAAAGGGAGATTAATTCAATAACTGTGTAAAGGCATTTGAGAATCTTATTTAGGGAATAGGGTTTTGTGTTTTAGCAACTAAGAAAAACTGTAACAAAAGAACAGTCTTTCTGATGAATTGGGTCAGTCACATATGTATGAAATAAATCATGGAGTAAAATATTTGATTATATTTCACTGTTTTCTTGTCCCAGTCATGATCGCTCATGTACCACACTTAATTTATTATTACACAACACAAAATAGTACATTTTCGGTTTGCCCGACCCAAGTTATCATATGTGCAAATGTTGGTTCAACAATGAATTGCAATAAGAAAAGCAGCTCTAACAACCAAAAGTGCATGTCTGTATTTAAACACAATACCCTGTCAGTGCATGCATTTATGTGTGTGTGTGTGTGTGTGTGTGTGTATACATGGTTTGAAACAAACTTCGATTTGTTTTAAGAAGTGGGGGAAATTTTATTTGCTTTTCTTTTTAACCACTTTGCTGCACCATGGACACCACCTGGCACATTTCATTCCCAAGCAGCCCACATACAGCTGTAGCGGGAGCAGCAGTGTCTGACAACTTCTGTCATCACCCACTGAGGATTACATTAATTTTAATGATGATTGGGTGGGTACGTGTAGGATCTGAGGGGATGGGGTTATTTCTGTTACATATGTCACAGAGGTATTAAACAAGCGGTCTCAGTCATAAATTATGCTTAAATCAGTGGGATATCTGTGAAAACACTCATAGAATTGTGAGACTTTGGAGATTTTGGAGATTAAACATCAAACACATGAAAAAATACAATATAACCCCTTTAAAATGATCTTATTGGATCCAAAACAACTTATGTCCATTAAACATTAAAGTCTGGATGAATAACATCATGAATCTAGCATTTATGAACTGTTTTAAACATGTAAGAGCTCCATGTGGCTGTTAATTAATGATGGTTAAAGCTGAACCACCTTTTCATGCTTCTGTGAAGGCTCTCAGTTGTCAAGGTGGTTTCAATAGTAGAGAAGTTTGAATCTTCGACTGGACTGGGTTGCTTGACGCGAGGACGTTTCGCTTCTAATCGTAGAAGCTTCCTCAACTAAAATTCTTGCTCTGGTAGTCAGACTTCTGTCTTGACTCTTGTAGAGAAGAATAACAGAAGCCAGCAAAAACTAGAATTTTAAACCTAACCAGACCCCTCCTACCGAGAGGAAGACTGCTATAGGCTATTGACTAACAATAGCTCTAATTAGCACCTATTGTGCTCTAGTTAGCACCCTCCTAATGGCAATTCAGCTGTCCCTCCTAACAATGGGACTGATGCCTCTCCTGACGCCTCTCCTGATGACGTGAATGATTCATTACCATGAACAAAAGACTGAAACTGTTTTGACCTGAATACCCCATTTTAAACAGGGGACAAAGCTTGTGTCAGACCCCCTCCCCGGTTAAGGCTGGGCTTCAGCTGTTTCACATACAGTGCTTCCTTCACTCCCCTACTACAATTCTACAATTCCTTAAAATGTTATCAGAATGTAGCAAGAACTTGTACCATAGCAGCATTTCCCAGAGGGGGATATTGTGCTCTCAGAGTACTCTTGCTTCCAAAGTTTTTTCAGGCTGAGATCAGTTTCTTGCTTCAGGTTGTGCTCAGGGCCTCGCTTCAGGCTGAGGTCCGGGCCTGGCTTCAGGCTGCCATCAGGGCCTTGCTTCAGGCTGTCATCAGGGCCTCGCTTCAGGCTGAGGTCAGGACCTTGCTTCAGGCCGAGGTCAGGACCTCGCTTCAGGCAGAGGTCAGGGCCTGGCTTCAGGCTGGCATCAGGGCCTGGCTTCAGGCTGAGGTCAGGGCCTGGCTTCAGGCTACCATCAGGGCCTTGCTTCAGGCTGCCATCAGGGCCTCGCTTCAGGCTGAGGTCAGGACCTCGCTTCAGACCGAGGTCAGGACCTTGCTTCAGGTTAACATCAGGGCCTTGCTTCAGGCCAAGGTCAGGGCCTCACTTCAACCTGACATTAGGGCCTCACTTCAGGCCAAGCTTAAGGCTTCGCCTCAGCATGAGCTCAGGGCCTTGCTTCAGGCTGCCATCAGGGCCTCGGTTCAGGCTGAGGTCCGGACCTCGCTTCAGGCTGAGGTCAGGACCTTGCTTCAGGTTAACATCAGGGCCTTGCTTCAGGCCAAGGTCAGGGCCTCGCTTCAAGCTGACATCAGGGCCTCACTTCAGGCCAAGCTTAGGGCTTCGCCTCAGCACGAGCTCAGGGCCTTGCTTCAGGCTGCCATCAGGGCCTCACTCCAGGCTGAGGTCCGGACCTCGCTTCAGGCTGAGGTCAGGACCTTGCTTCAGGTTAACATCAGGGCCTTGCTTCAGGCTGCCATCAGGGCCTCACTCCAGGCTGAGGTCCGGACCTCGCTTCAGGCTGAGGTCAGGACTTTGCTTCAGGTTAACATCAGGGCCTTGCTTCAGGCCAAGGTCAGGGCCTCACTTCAAGCTGACATCAGGGCCTCACTTCAGGCCAATCAATCAATCAATCAATCAATTTTATTTATATAGTGCCAAATCACAACAAACAGTTGCCCCAAGGCACTTTATATTGTAAGGCAAGGCCATACAATAATTACGTAAAAACCCCAACGGTCAAAACGACCCCCTGTGAGCAAGCACTTGGCTACAGTGGGAAGGAAAAACTCCCTTTTAACAGGAAGAAACCTCCAGCAGAACCAGGCTCAGGGAGGGGCAGTCTTCTGCTGGGACTGGTTGGGGCTGAGGGAGAGAACCAGGAAAAAGACATGCTGTGGAGGGGAGCAGAGATCAATCACTAATGATTAAATGCAGAGTGGTGCATACAGAGCAAAAAGAGAAAGAAACACTCAGTGCATCATGGGAACCCCCCAGCAGTCTAAGTCTATAGCAGCATAACTAAGGGATGGTTCAGGGTCACCTGATCCAGCCCTAACTATAAGCTTTAGCAAAAAGGAAAGTTTTAAGCCTAATCTTAAAAGTAGAGAGGGTGTCTGTCTCCCTGATCCGAATTGGGAGGTGGTTCCACAGGAGAGGAGCCTGAAAGCTGAAGGCTCTGCCTCCCATTCTACTCTTACAAACCCTAGGAACTACAAGTAAGCCTGCAGTCTGAGAGCGAAGCGCTCTATTAGGGTGATATGGTACTATGAGGTCCCTAAGATAAGATGGGACCTGATTATTCAAAACCTTATAAGTAAGAAGAAGAATTTTAAATTCTCTTTTAGAATTAACAGGAAGCCAATGAAGAGAGGCCATCAGGGCCTCACTTCAGGCCAAGCTTAGGGCTTCACCTCAGCACGAGCTCAGGGCCTTGCTTCTGGCTGCCATCAGGGCCTCGCTTCAGGCTGAGGTCAGGACCTTGCTTCAGGTTAACATCAGGGCCTCACTTCAGCCCAAGCTCAGGGCCTTGTTTCAGGCTGTGAGGTCATGGCCTCACTTTGGGCCAATGTCATGTACACACTAGATCAGTCCAATAGGCAACAGTCTTTTAGGGGAGAACAGCAGGAGTATTATTCAGAAATACAGAGTGTCACATTGGATGACCAAAACCCAAAAATGGGAGGTAAAACTCAGGAAATATGTATTGGAAATGTTTTTTATTAGCTGAAAGTACTTTCACAACAGCAAATAATGGTGACAACAGCTTCTAGTCAAAGTTCAGTGAAGACAAGTTCACCTTCTCTCGATGTGATCCTCTCCTGTGGAACCAGCTCCCAATTCAGATCAGGGAGACAGACACCCTCTCTACTTTTAAGATTAGGCTTAAAACTTTCCTTTTTGCTAAAGCTTATAGTTAGGGCTGGAACAGGTGACCCTGAACCATCCCTTAGTTATGCTGCTATAGACGTAGACTGCTGGGGGGTTCCCATGATGCACTGTTTCTTTCTCTTTTTGCTCTGTATGCACCACTCTGCATTTAATCATTAGTGATCGATCTCTGCTCCCCTCCATAGCATGTCTTTTTCCTGGTTCTCTCCCTCAGCCCCAACCAGTCCCAGCAGAAGACTGCCCCTCCCTGAGCCTGGTTCTGCTGGAGGTTTCTTCCTGTTAAAAGGGAGTTTTTCCTTCCCACTGTAGCCAAGTGCTTGCTCACAGGGGGTCGTTTTGACCGTTGGGGTTTTACATAATTATTGTATGGCCTTGCCTTACAATATAAAGCGCCTTGGGGCAACTGTTTGTTGTGATTTGGCGCTATATAAAAAAATTGATTGATTGATTGATCCTCTCTCCGCCCTGAAATAATACTCAGCATCGTTCTAATCAAAACACTAATTACATGAAAGAAAGCGCCTTTTGCAGATGGCAACAGAATTAAAGCTAATTTCATTTTAATTAGCTAATTTCAACATGGATATTTCTCTAATTCCATGATGTCTAATGACTCATTATTTATTATCCAGGAGTAGAGAAGCAGCAGAAACTGCTCATTAGGAATAATGATGCAAATAACACAGCACATTACACACATACCGTACTGCTGCGTGAGTGTTTGCACAGTGAATAATTCCACATGATTTGTGTAAATAATAATCATTCATCATGCATCCTTTGCTATGTGGAGGAATTGGCACAAGGTGTGGCTGAAGTTGTCTAAATGCTTTGGAGGTGATGGTCAGGATGTTGGTGCTGCGCGTTGGGCGCGTTGCTCCACTTAGGTTACAAACTGATAATCTCATTAAGTGTGACACTAAAGATGAGTTGAGAGGGACCAAAGTGGAAAGAGAATGAAGTCACAAAGGGGCCATGAGGAGGCTTCAGCTTCCCATCATTAATTCAGCATTGAAATGAGTTTTTCTTTTTTGGGGGGAGCAGCGAGGCAGCGGGGAAGGGGAGCTTGGAGTGGGTGATCAGAAGAGCTGTGGATTTGACAGGCGAACAGGTGCCTCTTTTCCTCCATGAACACTCTTCAGCTCTTCACTGAGGTGAGGTGTGTGTTTGGACCATCTGCGTGCTGACAAAGTAATTCTTTGATTTATGGGGCCTCAGGACATATTAGCGTCTAAGTGTTTCCACTAAACCTCCAGCTGTAAAATCCAACAAACTGCAGGACAAAGAATTTGTATTTTAAGATAATTCTCCATCAAATCTCCTCATCTACAGTCCCCACTATCAGCCTCTTCATGGATTCTTGATTGGCCACTATTTGAAACGTAGCTCCATTAATATGACAAATGCACAAAACTTGTATAAGGTTTCTTTTAGATTCCGAAGAGACATTTCAACAAGCTCATTTAATACAGAGTGGCAGCTTTTAAGTTACTTCAACTTAGTTATATCAACTTTCAAGTTAATGCCAACTAACTAATAAAATAGATTTTAGCTAATTAACTAATTAACTAATTGCATAGATTTTAAAAAATCTATGCAAATAATTACATCACTTTTTCTTGTTGAGACAGCGGTTAATTTCTTAGGGCACCTTCACACATAGTGTGACTTTGGTCAATTTGCTCATAAAGTGCGCATGAGGCAGAAATCGTTTGCAAAACATGTATAATCGTAGCTGCCTCGTACACCTGTTGCTGCAACGATTTGCGCACACCAGCAGCTGAAAGACAAAGTGTGTGCTGTGCGAGTTCATCGAACCCTCTCGCAGCAGGTGTCGGCCAGATTTCAGGTAACACACATGAACATCTAACACCGCTCGCATGGCACTTAGAAAATGTGTGGCTGCCGACAGAAGCAGCTGTAGGGAGCTGTGGATCTGGACATCCTGGCTGGACAACACGTACTGTGTTTGGACAGACATGAACTAACAACTGTCCACTTTGACGTGCGTGTGTCCGCTTGCTGTCCTTACATGGACATAAATAAAAACATACGGGGTCTGTTAGAAAAGTATCCGACCTTATTATTTTTTTCAAAAACCATATGGATTTGAATCACGTGTGATTACATCAGACATGCTTGAACCCTCGTGGGCATGCAAGAGTTTTTTCACGCCTGTCGGTTACATCATTCGCCTGTGGGCAGTCTTTGAGTGAGGAGTCGCCCACCCTCTCGTCAATTTTTTCATTGTTTAGGAATGGCTCAGAGACTGCTGCTTTGTTTGATAAAATTTTTTTTAAAAACTGTAAGGCACAACTGACTGGACACCATTTGATAAATTCAGCTGGTTTTTGGTAAAAATTTTAACGGCTGATGAGAGATTTTGGTGTGGTAGCTTTAAGGACGGCCCACGGCACCTGACGGTGATTTGCGCTTCGAGGCGGCAGCGTCTCACCATTTGAAGTTGAAAACTTACACATTTCAGGCTCTGTTGACCCAGTAAGTCGTCAGAGAGAACTTTCAGAAGAAGTTGGCATGAGGAGTTTATTCGGACATTCCATTGTTAATGGACATTTTGTAATGAAAGAACGTGCGGGCAGAGTCGCATGTCGGGCCGGACCCGACCGCGGTGGGTTGTGACAGGAAAAACACCTCCGTTGGAAACTTTAACGGGCAAGTTGGAACATGCCCAAGCTGTTAAACAATTTCTCAGTTACTCACTTGTTGAAAGCCATCAAAAGCCGCCTGAATTTTACAAATGGTTTTCAACACGGAGGTGTTTTTCCTGTCGCGGCGCACACAGATTCACGACACGGCGAATTTGCGCGCACGTCTTTCATTACAAAATGTCCTTAAACAGTGGAATGTCCGGATAAAGTCCTCATGCTGGCCTCTTCTGAATCTTCTCTGTTCTCTCACGACGTCCTGGGTGTTAAGCCTTAAATTAGGATGTTTTCAGGTCGAAACAGGCCGACGATGGCGCCTGGAAGCGCTGCGTGATGTCCCGCTCCGTGGGAAGTCCTTACAGCAACAGAAACACCCCATAATCTCTCATCAGCCATTAAACTTTTCACCGAAAACCAGCTAAATTTCTCGAATAGTGTCCACTCGGATATTCCTCACAGGTCCAGAAAATTTTTTGATAAAGCAACGCGTGCCGTCTCGAGCAGCGTGTGAAACAATGGAATTCAGCCGAGAGGGCTGAACCACATCTCACTCAAGGCCTGCCCACAGGGGAATGAAGTCACCGACACGCATGAAAAAACTCACGCATGCGCACGAGGGTTCAAGCATGATTGGTGTAATCGCACGTCATTCAAATCCATATAGTTAAAAAAAAATTAAAGTGTCGGTTTCTTATCTAATAGACCTCGTATATTGCTGTAGCGACGGACTGCAGTGAGCGAGCACGTACATGGCGCAGACATTGACAGGCTGCTCCCTGCTTCAAACGGACTATCAGATCAGAACAGGCAGCGGGCAGTCTGACTATCACACCACCAACATGAGCTCTGTTCCACATGACGCAGTGTCTGTCCTGCGACGCGGCGTCCACAAGACATTTGTGTCAGGCAGAACATGCACACAGCGCACTGGACTGGGCGCACCGGACCAGTAGATGTGGGCATGAGAACAGCGAACTGCTTCTCATTCATGTCAGTTGATGACTGTATGTCTGTGACCATGGGTCATCTACAGAGGAACAGATGGATCATATTAGTATTGTGTGCTTGATAAGAGAGATTCAATAAAATGCAGTGTTTTTGATATGGTGTGCGGTTTTATTTTTTAAACATTTTTTTAATGCATCCATGTCCTTCCTGATATGAGGCAGTTTCCTGCAGCTTTTACAGGCCAGTGACTGTAGCTCACTGGTAAAGTTTCTAACTGGCAATCAGAGGTTTTGGTGCAGGTTCGATTCCCATGGGTGGCATATCATTTTTATTTTTTATTTTCAATGCAGCTGCTATTTTTAATTTTTTTTTCTTCACAGCAGCTGGTGCCACTGTGTTTCGCATGCACAAGCATCACACCAGCATTGTGCATGCCTGACCGTCGGCGCAATGTTTTGTGGTTCGCTCATATGAGCTGCCCTGACGAGGCACCTTGTGTTGTACATATTCGCACTATGTGTGAAGGGGCCCTTAGAGTGCATGAGGGGCTTTTGATTTTAATGACAGAATCTGGATGACTAATCTTAATTAACTGTGTCTTGAGAAAAAGTGAGAGGATGATATCTGTTGGACGGGGAAAAAAATCAAATTCAGTCCACTTCAGGTGGTTGTATAAACTCTATTATTTCTGCTGCATGTCTTGGAGAGGGGATTCCTCTTTCTCTTAAAGTGAACTTGATGGCTGGTGAATTCCACATGGAATCTTTCAGTTCTAAAGTTTTTTAGGACAAAGCGATCGAAATCAGGCTAATTTTTTTATATTGATCAATTTGATGAATTATCCTTTCATAAGCGTGGTGCCAGCAGTTCGAACAGGCTAACAGGCAAGCATCAAATCAGTTTTGGCAGATACTTCATGTTAAATGACTTGGACATTCCTGGTTTTGACTGACTTGTCTTTGTTTGCTGGTCACCACCATGTTTTGAACAACTGTGCATTACCATTTATGATCTCGTCTTAACTTTTGTTTGAGAAGAAAACATTCTATCTACATCACCAACTCAGTATTCTTTACAAACTGAGGATTTTGTAAGCCTGTGATGTAAAAAACGGAAAAAAGTAAATGTCCCCAAATTGATCCGATAGTGTGTAGTTGTAAGCGGTAATTCTGGAAATCAAAGATTTTTGCATGGTCGGCTTTATGCTGTTCCTCTGAGTCGAACTATGAGATGTGATGAGGTTACACCTACTTTGGCTTCTGGCTCACTTTTACTGGCTCCCTGTATTTGAAAGAGCAAATTTCAAACTTTAGGGCCTCTTCATACATAATACGACTGAAGCCGACTAGCACCCGAAGGAGGACTTGCATGCCATTCATGAACAATCAGAGTCGCATCTAAAACCTCGTACACCTGTCACTACAACCATTTGCGCACACAAGCGGCAGAAACACAGAGAGTGCCCAGTAAGAGCCGATTTGATCCCTCTTGCGGCAGTTGTTGGCCAAATTCCAGTTGACACACATGTACATGTAATACTGCTCATGGAACACTTAGGAAATGTGTGTCCATTCACCCTGTTAGTACAAAAATAGTGAACATGTGAACACTTTCGAGCTGGATGTGAAATTTGTCTAAGAGTGTGGAGTTGCCAAGTTCAGATGTCGCGTGACAGTGTCGGCTCCCCCCACAAGTGTCTGTCAAACTGTCCACCGTGATGCGCGTGTGCGTGCTTGCTGTCCTCATGTGGAAATACATTAAAACATGCATCACTTTTGTGACAGGCTGGAGAACGTGCAAAGTGCACACATTGACAGGCTGTCCTAGCCGAAATGGACTGTCAGTTCATGTGGACATGCAGCAGGCGATCTGAATGTCACATTTGTCTGACAGGACATGCGTGTCGGGCCAGACCCGCATGTGTCCGGCCCGACACATCTGTCTGACAGGATACACATGTCCTGTGGGCGGCGCACCACAGGACAAGCCAACAGTGTTAAAAATACACCACTTTCAGTCACGTATCAGCAAAAATACATTGTAACAAATGCTGTTTGATCAATTATCACAGTGCTTTTTCCACTTTTTTAAAAAATACATTTATCTTCTTGTTGATTTATGCTTCTGTTATAGGACAGTGACTGTAATGCAATGGCAAAGTTTCCGTCTGGTAATCAGAGCCTTTATAAATTGCAGGTTCGAATCCTGCAAGAAGCATTTATTTTTTTATTTAACCAAGGTTATTTAACCACAGGGTTCTGTATTGTGTCCCCTTTTATTTATTAGTTATATCAACCCAGTGATATTCACAAATTATACGGATGGTTTTTATTTTCTTTCTCTCCACATCAGCGGTGTGGTGCAACATGTCCCAGCTGCTCGCACTGTGTTCGTGCACACACACAATGGTTCGTGGTTCCCCATTTCATGTTTAGATTGCAGATTTTCTTCTAGTTTCTGCATCTTTGGTGTTATGTGTGAAGGGGCCCTTACTGGCTGACATTTAAGGCTCTAAAAGGTCACATACATCTACCTATCTTGATGAACTTGTTATCTTGCTGAAAATGTCCGGTAGTGACAGAATGGAATTTTACTCTAGAAAGATGTTAGCAGGCATCAGACCATTTGTCAACCATGTTCCTACTTTCTGGGACAATTTGACTGGTGCTATTAGAAAATGCACTTCAGGCTGTTTTATCTTGTTTTATGAAATTTATCTGTGTGGTGGACCTCAGAACATGAAAGAAATAAAGTTTACATTTCCACTCTGTCACCTGAATAGGTTGAGAGGAAAGCCTCCCCTACAGCTCTCAGCCTCACTCGATTAAAGCTACTGTATGTACCTTTTCAAGACGACAACAAATGCTGTGTAGAATAGAATAGAACAGAATAGAATAGTTTTTATTGTCATTGTATGGGGGGTACAACAAAACTGGGGGTGCTCCTGCAGAGCTACTGTACACCACAAAAATGGTTTGGGTACTCATCAGCAATTTCAGTTAAATATCATATAGCAGACAAACACACTAAGTGAAATGAAGTTTATAGGATTTACAGAAAGTGTGCAATAATTCTGTAAACAAAATTAGGCAGGTGCATAAATTTGGGCACCCCAGCAGAAAAAATATATCAATATTTAGTACATCCTCCTTTTGAAGAAATAACAGCCTGTAACACTTCCTATAGCTTCCAATGAGAGTCTAGATTCTGGTTGAAGGTATTTTGGACCAATCTTCTTTACAAAACATCTCCAGTTCAGTTAGCTTTTTTTCCTTTCTGAGCATGGACAGCCCACTTAAAATCACACCACAGATTTTCAATAATATTCAGGTCTGGGGACTGAGATGGCCATTCCAGAATGTTGTACTTCTTCCTCTGCATGAATGCCTTAGTAGATTTAGAGCAGTGTTTAGGGTCGCTGTCTTGTTGAAAGATCCAGCATCGGTGCAACTTCAACCTCATCACTGATTCATGAACATTGTTCTCAAGAATCTGCTAATAATGACGAATCCATGTGATGCTCAACTTTAACAAGATTCCCAGTACCTGCATTGGCCCCACAGCCCCACAGCACGATGGAACCACCTCCAAAGTTTACTGTAGGTAGCAAGCAGATTTCTGCCCCTTGTTACCTCAAGTGAATCTGTTTGTGGCATGTAAGCAGAAAAGGCCTCTGCATTACAGCATCATACAGCATCTCCAGGTCTGTGGGTTGGCTATCACTGTTCTCACCATCCTTCGCTTCAGTTTATCTGAGATTTTTCTTGGTCTGCCACTTCCAGCCTTAAGTAGTACTGTGTCTTCGATCTTCTGTTTCTTCACTATGTTCCTCACAGTGGAAACTGACAGCTGAAATATCTGAGATAACTTTTTGTATCCTTCCCCTAAGCCATGATGTTGAACAATCTTTGTTTTCAGGTCATTTGAGAGTTGTTTAGAGGATCCCATGTTGCCACTCATTGGAAGAGATGCAAAGAGGGGAAACATTTGCTAATAGCCACCTTAAATACCCTTTCTTATGATTGGATTTACCTGTGTAAGGAGGTCAAGGGTCAATGAGCTTTCCAAACCAATTTTATGTTCCAATAATTAGTGCTAAATGTATTCAAATCAATAAAATGACAAGGGTGCCCAAATTTATGCACCTGCACAATTTTGTTTAAATATTTATTGCAGACTTTCTGTATACTAGAAACTTAATTTCACTTCTCAAATATCAGTGTTCATCTGCTATATGATAAATTCCACTGAAATGTCTGATCCAGACAACCAATGATTTATAAAGGAAAATCATGAAAATTATCAGGGGTGCCCAAACTTTTCATGCAACTGTATATATGTTGTTGTTGTCCTTTTCATTTTTAACTTTTTAAACAATATTTATGAGCGATGCATGATATCAAATAACATTAAATGTAACGCTTCATATTTTACTGTCAGATGTTTGTTGCATTGCTAGATTTGAGGTTATACTTTTGTTACTAAATGCACACTGCACTACAATCCTTAGTGTAAAATACAGATTACCAAGAACTGCTGTGGAATAATGTCCAGCTGTGCACACTGTGCAGTGGTGGGCACAGTTCCACTAATCCGCTAATTATCGAAGCTAATATTTTCATTTTCAGATTAGCTTTTCAGATAACTTTGAAAACCATCAGCGGAGTAATTATCTTCGGATAAATTTTGATCCAATAAATTTTAGACTGCAACATAGTTTTGCAGGTGTGGTGAGCAAAACTTAACAGTTACAAACATTTATGAAGTCTGAAATCAAAGATCTGAGTGTCTACCTGTTAAATGTTTTACAATAGATGGACAGTTCTGTCCTCTGCAAACAAAGAAGAGCTAGTTCCAGAAAAAAAAAAAAAAAACACTCTATCCTCTGCAGACAAAGGAGAACTGGTCACAATAATAATAATAATAATAATAATAATAATAATAATAATAATAATAATAATAATAATAATAATAATAAAAGCTAATTTCTTTTGACCCCATACTGATGTGCGGGCAAAATCACCCAAGTCATCCAGAGGCATACAGTTTTAACTTATGGTTAAAATTTTAACAAAACTAATTTCGGACAGTGAAAATATCAGATATATGTTTTAGTTTTAAAGTAATGCACTAATTTTAAAGGTATTAGTGTGGACATGCTGTGTCCAGGTTCATTATGGGTAATCTCAGTACATTCACGACAGAAGAAATGCATTTGAGATGCTCTGAGCAGGCTCCACATGAACAACAGCATTAAACTCTTTGCATTTGTATCACTGTATTGTGCCTAAAACTGTCATGAATATATTCTCTGGGTTTATAGATGTTGTTATTGTTTTTGTTTTATGTAAAACTGCCAGAAGAAGCCCAGATTGCTTCTCCATTATTTTCATTGGAATCATTGTGACCTGCAATCGCATCCTGTTTGTGTCTTTAAAGTACTGCTTATGTCAAACACTGTCTGTTGTCTTTGTTCCAGAGTAATATATACAAGATGTCTGAAATTCAGTTTGCGTTTATTAAATTCCATGCAGTTTAAACATACCAGAGACAGATTATCTGGAACATTTGTTTTGGCAGGTTTTCACTGTCTCTACTGCCACCTACTGGCCAGTAGTGTTCATGGCTGTATAAGCATCTGCATGCCAGTAGATGGCAGTGTTCTATCTATTTTGACCCCTGTTTTATCAAACGGTTCTCTAATTACAACTTGACTTTTTGGCTTTTGCAAATGGCTTTATTTTACACATAAAAACAGCATATTTTACAAAAGCACATTTATATGTAAACACCAATGGAGGCTCATTTACCCATAAACCCTTTGGCATCTGTCTGTGTTTGTTACATAACTTCAGAATTAGTGCATTATTTAAAATTAAAATATATGTTAAATTTTAACTTTGTACAAATGACAGAATTGACATTAATGGAGTTATTCTATCTGGATTCATTTGATGATTTAAAATCAAAACCATAAGTCAAAACTGCTTTATTTTCCAAGACCTCTATTTCACGGCAGCACTGCTGTATTTTGTTAAGGAGTAATGGCTTATTTTGTGCATGTGTGTGTGCGTTCCAGCGTTCCAGCAGTAGGCAGAGTGCACAAAGACAGAAGTGTTGACTCATTATTTGGGTCTGTGGTTGACTTTATGCTACCAGACGTGATCATGGTATTAAAACTCAAAATCAGCTTGTTAGTAGTTGCAAGTCTACCGGAAGTAATACTGAAAGTTATCAGTTATCTGAAGCTGTAGCTTCTGTTAAATTTTTGGGTGGTTTATCGGTTTAGCATTATAAAAGATAACTTTTCAGTTAGCTGATTAGCTGTTATTGAAGCTAACTTTTTGGTTAGCTGTGTCCACCACTGACACTGTACCATTTTTTTAAAGACATGACATTTGAATAAAATACTCTGATATAAATGAGAAGTTTTTAAAATCCAATTTGGGTAAATTTACTGCTATTTTACCTGAGTAATAAAACTAACAGAATAATTAAAAAAATCAACAGATAAATGAATTAACAAATATAATAATCGATAAATTAATCAATTGTAAAAAATAGTAATTAGGTGCTGCCCTTTTATTATTATTATTATTATTATTATTAGTCCAACTAGCACTGGACTCAAGTGTTTTTCAGGAGATGTGGAGAATAGATCAGTCAGGCTAAAGGTTCTAACACCACTACTTTTGTGTCCAGAGGGACCTGCAAATTCTGTTCCAGACCAGACATTCCCAGTCTTAAGAATACTGTGGCCCACTTTGAAATCTGAAAATCTTCTGCCTACCAAACCTTTCATCACACTTTTGAAAAGCAGATGACATGAAAAAGAAGCACTTCCAAGTATTTTAGAGTCTTTCCCAAGAAAGAGGTCACACAGTAGCACACAGCGACCAGAGAGACAAAGGAACACAACACTTGTTATACTCACATAGTTTTTCATGTCAGTACTGATGATGTTAGGCTGTGACAATCAGAGGTCACAAAAATGGTCATAGAGAGGACTTGTGACCTCACAAGAAAGATGTGTCAGCATCAATTAATAGTCTCTGGTTCCCTCCCCTCTCTGAGAAATAATGAGGTGTTTAGCAGGCTGATTTCTTTGAGTAGGTGGCTGGTGCAGTTTTGCAGACAGTAAGGCTTGGCTTTATTGATAACTGGCCCTCTTTCTTGGGTCACTATGGCTTGCTGATGCTGGATGTCCTTCACCCTACTGGGGAAGGCACTTCCATCTTGTATGCAAACATAAATAAAGTTCTACAGGAAGGGCAGCATTAAGACTCTCCAGCAAGCCACGGAGCAGGTGATTAGAGAACCTGCAGGGCCTATTATTAATGTGGCAGTGGGATCCATTAGCCTAGTGGGGAAATTAGCGGTGATAGTGCAGTTTATGTGCCAGGGAGGCAATTTTTTCGAATTGAGACTGTGGCCTGTTTCTTCAGATGTATCCATAAAAAGCATAGAGGGACATGTTTTGCAATTTTAGTGTCCATTAATACACTGGATAGCACTAAAACTGAGGGTGCTCCACTGGCTGTTTCTGCGACATCAAATATTCAGTGTCTGCTATCTTTAGCCCATGTGGAATTTCACAAACCCAAGCCTATTCTAAGGCATCTTACATATATTACAGTGGAACCATCCCTGAATCCAAACACTCAAAATGCCAGTGACTGTCCTAAAAATCACTGTTGATAAATGATATAATTATAGAACACTGCCTAGATATGGTCGGCTTATGTGAAACCTACCGTTGTCCTCCCCTTAAACGAAGCCTGCCTACCTGTGTACACAGTTAGGTACATCCCCCCGATACAAATCAAGGCAGAGCTGTTGCTTTTATTCAGAAATTTAGCTTACTGGCTCCTGGGGGTCTAAAACAGAACTCGTTTAAATATTTGACTCTCTGCTCTGCTCAGAATGCCACATATAGCCAATGTCAGATTAATAAAAATCAACCGTTACTTTGTCACCATATGTAGGTCCCTGGGCCCATATTCTGAATTCTTAGATGAATTTGGTGAGTTTATCTCTCATTTGGCAACCTGTGTTGATAACATTCTGATTGTTGGTTACTTCAACATTCATGTGTACAAGCCTTCTTGCCCCTTTTGCAAATCATTCATGGACATTATAGATGCATTTGGATTCCAGCAATGCATTCAGGATTCAACTCTCATTGGTGGAAACACTAGATTTGGTCCTAGTTCATGGTATTGCTGTCTCAAGTATTGACATTGTGTCTCTTGTGTATGTGGTTTCAGATAACCCACCTATTAAGTTTACAGTCTCATTGTGTTGTCCCCTGGGACAGGCACTTATTTATCATCACAGTGACATATCATCTCCTCAGCTACAAATGAACTTGGAGCCAGACTGCCTGATATCTTCATGTCATTTTTTGAACATGATCATTCAGAAGATCGTCTTGTGGACAGCTTAAACTCAGCACTCACAAGCACATTGGACCTGATTGCTCCACCTACATTAACCCAAGCTTTACTAAATTATAAATAACTTTTTAATGATATGAGATAGAAACATACTTTTTTGTTTGTTGAAACGTTAACTCCGCGGACGTTCGAGCCAGCCAAAGGCCATCTTTGTACTCCTCATAGAAGCTTTGTGATGACATGCGTAATGTAAGTGTCCAATTGGAATTGGTTCACTGTCACATGGTTTTCCAAAATCCAATCGTAGGGCAGATTCACCTCACGTGAAAAGCCAAAGATCGTTTTCAGGAGTGATGTGTTACTAGTTGGCCCATTTGAATAACCCCCTGGGTGCTCCAATGAGTACATACTATTAGTACATGCTCAGTGCGCCCTGCGCCATTACGCACTGCCTCTGATGACAATCTCACATGCTCAAAGAGTGTGTAACTATCAGGATTGCTCCACTAGTTTGCATGTGAATGTTACTGGATGTTAAGCACTGTTTACCATATCAGTGGACAACAAAACGCATAGACCATTTTGTATATATTGTTCAAAATGTGCATTTGTGTTTATTGTTTGAACCTTATTGTTGTGCAGTCTTTCACACAAGACCTCAAATTACCTTTATAAAGTGTCAAAACAGTTGTTTATTATAGTTTGCTGTGTGTTTTGAATAAATGTGTGTGGAAAATTATTTTTTGCTTTATTTTTCCTTACCTATTTTTGATTGTAAACCTTTATTACACTTATAAAACACAACAAAAACATATATATTCTGAAAGCACAGGTTGTCCTGAAAAAAAAAAAAAAGAGACATAAAACTTGATTGTGGGATGCAGGGAGAGCTGTTAACAGCAATAATAATACATTTATGCTAGGCGAGTGAACTGTCCAAAAAATGCCCTCGGACCCCAGAGGGTTAAAACGCCCTCCCAAAATGGACTTTTTTTGGTTCAGTGATTGTCTACATGGCCTTAAGCATAAGTCTAGATGAAAATGCTGTCGTTCAAAACTAGAAGTATTCCACCTCGTGTGGCGTGATGCTATTCTGGGCCATAAACACACAATTTTGGCTACAAAATGGGCCAATAACAAGACAACAGAACAAAAACATGCATAATTCAAAGTTCTTGTTCGACACGGTTGCAACACTTATTCAAGGACAGCCACTTGTAAATTGCTCTCCACTTACTCCTTAATATTTCTTAGATTACTTTGCAAAGAAAATAGATGATATTATGTCTAATATATATCCCATCATGCCATAGTCCCACCACTGCACCCTGTTACTGATTTGCACGCCATCACTGGCATCTCACCTAGATTTACAAACTGTGTCTCCATGGAGATGCCATTGTCTCCTTCAGGAAGGTGGTGGCGTAATGGTTCGCATGTGATTTAAGAATTTTTACTTTGTTAATAATCACATTATTCCCTTTGGCCAGTTTGGGTGAAGAGAGCAGAAATCCACTGAGTGTGAGCAGAAATCAATTTTTTGAGGGCGGGGGCGTGCTGGTCCTCGCTCACATCACCTTTTTCCTCACTTGACGAGTAGTTTCCTCTGAGTGTGCATGGGCTGTTAATATCTATACATGTGAAATAATATAATATGCCCAAATGCATTTTTTAACATGAGTGGTTTTGGCACTGATCTGACACCATAGCTAGCACTGCCACATGGCTTTCTGTGTCAACTGTCACCACCCGAACATCTGGGTGTTCTTGGACTTACTAAAGAAGGAACAAGCTGTGAACAGAGTGTCTGTCTAGTAGCTGGGAGCTGTCGAGCCTGCCCCACCACAGCACCAAGTGTACTGGGACACCACGCGCAGAATTCAAACCATTGTGGTTGACTACCAACAGAGGGATTACTTGGACTTCCTCTGTGGTATTGCCCACAATTTGCAGCTATAATCAATGTCCTAATTTTTTTAATATTTTGCATATTTGAAAAGACTCATTGATACAACAACACTTCACATGTCAAATTATCAAATACTAAAGTTAATTTTTCATGCTTGTTTTGTAAATATTTAGTTATTACAAATAAAGTCCCAATAAAACAGAAATATGTTTTGTTTATATTTAGTGATGTATGCACAGTTTGAACGGTAAATACAATGTAGTACAAAAGAAAACATGCACAGGGATGGGGTGGGGCGGGGGGGACTAATCAGGAAAGAACTGGTGTCGCAGACCGAACGGTCCCCCCGTACAAATTTGTCCGACCTGCCTCCACTGTGCATGCGTCATTTCGGAGCTCAGCAGCTCGTCTGAGACTGACTCTTTCTCACCCAAAGCAATCAAATGGATTAATGGGATTATTAACCATCAAATGACAAGGTAAAACCTCTTACATCAATCCAAAGTCAGTTTATGCAGAAACAAGGCCGATTTAAGCAGAAACAAGGCGATAATTGGTGACGCTTTGAAATGATGGACGCGCAGTGACCGCAACAGCTCGCTCCTCATGTAGCTGCGGCGCTCTTATCGCTTCCTCTGTCTTTTATGATGAAATAATGCTGAATTTATGTGGAAATGATTGTTGTACAAAAGCTTCAGATATCTGTCGCTGAGTCAGATGATGACTGGAGTGCAGTATGAAGCAGAAACGAGGTGATAATCGATGAAATGCAGCTGATGGTGCATGCACGGTGAAGGCAGGGCGGACCAGTTTTTAGGGGGGCATTCGGTCTGCAACACCAGGGGGGAAATGATTGGGGGGACGGGGGTGGAATACCCTAGAACTAGAGATATGGACTTTCAGCCACCTCAGCTGTGCATGCATGTCGCTCCTCCATTCAGTGGGCTCACGGCTGCACAGGGTCACTTTGTACTTCATCCCTTTAACATAAACTGTGAAAAGACTTGAATGTAATACATGCTATCAGATAAATCATGAAAGAAAATAAAGGCCAGAACATGAGACTGACATGTACATGCACACACACACACACACACACACACACACACACACACACACACACACACACACACACACACACACACACACACACACACACACACACACACACACACACACACACACACACAGAGTGCATACATTAATATTCACACAGGAGAGACGGTTGCCTCTAATGATCAGTCTTAACAGTCTATCTAGAAGCCCATTAGGCAGTTCTACTCGGGGGGCAAATTGTGTTCTGGCACCATTTAGCAGCAGTAAGGTGCTGACCACCAGCACTTTAACTCCGATTGTGTGATGTGGTTATTCAGAGTGGTTCGTGGGGACGTTTCTTGCCTTATTCTCTCTGAGGAGCACTTTATGAGACGTGGACAATGGAACTCACAACATCATGCCATTCACTGCTGACTATTGTGGAAGGTCTGAATGTACTGCTCAATCCAGCAAAGCAGCCTGTCAGATAGACATTCATTTTTAAATATTATTCATTCCTGGGTTCCAAAAAGGGGAAGAAAATAATCAACAACAGAAAAACAGAATTTGCACTTCTTCTTCAGTATTGCTTTGCAGCTTCTTTATGTCATGACTGTGCTTTTGTCCCCTAAAATTCCTCTCAGCTTTAAAATCAATGTACTGTAGTGAAGGTGCAAATCGATGTCTGAGCTGATGGGCGTTTTTATCTGTTAGCGGTATGGGCACCGACCTGCCAGCTTGTGCCTGGCTCATGACTGGAAAATGACGAGTATGTTTTTCTCATTGATATTCCGGCTGTAGGCCGATAGATGCACTACTGTTGACGATGAAATTTCTTTTCGAGATTTGCTAAAGGAAAATGTGGACTGTGGGATATGAACCGGATTACAATTCACTAATGGTTACACACTTAAGAAACATTAGAGTGTGTGACTGAAAACAAAATGTAAGGAGAGAGAGGCAATGTGCCAGAAGAAGAGAAGAAGCCAAAGAGAAAAGGAGTGAAGAGGAACGCACTTGTGTGTGATGGTGTTCTATGAAAATGGCGTCTGCCGTGTCTCTGCTGTGCTCTAACACCATGTCATCTGAGACCACATCCCTCATGCAAGAACCACTCGACCAAACACACTCATTCATAACTGACTCGTACAAGTGATTTAAGAGAATACCTGCTTTCCCCAGATTTTTCATACGTCCAATTCCAATGAAGTAGGGACGTTGTGTAAAATGTAAATAAAAACAGAATACAATGATTTGCAAATCCTCTTCAACCTATATTCAGCTGAATACACCACAAAGACAAGATATTTAATGTTCAAACTGATAAACTTTATTGTTTTTCTGCAAATATTTGCTCATTTTGAAATGGATGCCTGCAACATGTTTCAAAAAAGTTGGGACAGTGGTATGTTTACCACTGTGTTACATCACCTTTCCTTCTAACAACACTCAATAAGCGTTTGGGAACTGAGGACACTCATGATTGGATATAAAAGGAGCATCCCTAAAAGTCTCAGTCATTCACAAGCAAAGATGGGGCGAGTATCACCATTTTGTGAACAACTGCATGAAAAAATAGCCCAGCAGTTTAAGAACAATGTTTCTGAATGTTCAATTGCAAGGAATTTAGGGATTCCATCATCTACAGTCCATAATATAATCAGAAGATTCAGAGAATCTGGAGAACTTTCTACATGTATATAGCAAGGCCGAAAACCAACACTGAATGCCCATGACCTTTGATCCCTCAGGCAGCACTACATTAACCAAACAACATCATTGTGTAAAGGATCTTTACCGCGTGGGCTCAGGAACACTTCAGAAAACCATTGTCAGTTAACACAGTTCGTCGCTACGTCGACAACTGCAAGTTAAAACTCTACCATGCAAAGTGAAAGCCATACATCAACAACATCCAGAAACGCCATCGCCTTCTCTGGGCCCGAGCTCATTTGAAATGGACAGACGCAAAGTGGAAAAGTGTGCTGTGGTCTGATGAGTCCACGTTTCAATTGTTTTTGGAAATCATGGTCCAGATTGTGACCAAGCACTAAGGTCAAAAGCCAGCATCTATGATGGTATTGGGATATGTTAGTGTCCATTACATGGGCAACTTACATATCTGTGATGGCACCATCAATGCTAAAAGGTACATCCAGGTTTTGGAGCAACACATGCTGCCATCCAAGCAACGTCTTTTTCAGGGACGTCCCTGCTTATTTCAGCAAGACAATGCCAAGACACATTCTGCATGTGTTACAACAGCGTGGCTTCGTAGTAAAAGAGTGCGGGTACTAGACTGGCTGTTGGGAAGGTGTCGTAACACGGACCCACAACAGGGGGCGCAAATCAATCAATCAATCAATCAATTTTTTTATATAGCGCCAAATCACAACAGACAGTTGCCCCAAGGCGCTTTATATTGTAAGGCAAGGCCATACAATAATTATGTAAAACCCCAACGGTCAAAACGACCCCCTGTGAGCAAGCACTTGGCTACAGTGGGAAGGAAAAACTCCCTCTTAACAGGAAGAAACCTCCAGCAGAACCAGGCTCAGGGAGGGGCAGTCTTCTGCTGGGACTGGTTGGGGCTGAGGGAGAGAACCAGGAAAAAGACATGCTGTGGAGGAGAGCAGAGATCGATCACTAATGATTAAATGCAGAGTGGTGCATACAGAGCAAAAAGAGAAAGAAACAGTGCATCATGGGAACCCCCCAGCAGTCTACGTCTATAGCAGCATAACTAAGGGATGGTTCAGGGTCACCTGATCCAGCCCTAACTATAAGCTTTAGCAAAAAGGAAAGTTTTAAGCCTAATCTTAAAAGTAGAGAGGGTGTCTGTCTCCCTGATCTGAATTGGGAGCTGGTTCCACAGGAGAGGAGCCTGAAAGCTGAAGGCTCTGCCTCCCATTCTACTCTTACAAACCCTAGGAACTACAAGTAAGCCTGCAGTCTGAGAGCGAAGCGCTCTATTGGGGTGATATGGTACTACGAGGTCCCTAAGATAAGATGGGACCTGATTATTCAAAACCTTATAAGTAAGAAGAAGAATTTTAAATTCTATTCTAGAATGAACAGGAAGCCAATGAAGAGAGGCCAATATGGGTGAGATATGCTCTCTCCTTCTAGTCCCCGTCAGTACTCTAGCTGCAGCATTTTGAATTAACTGAAGGCTTTTTAGGGAACTTTTAGGACAACCTGATAATAATGAATTACAATAGTCCAGCCTAGAGGAAATAAATGCATGAATTAGTTTTTCAGCATCACTCTGAGACAAGACCTTTCTGATTTTAGAGATATTGCGTAAATGCAAAAAAGCAGTCCTACATATTTGTTTAATATGCGCTTTGAATGACATATCCTGATCAAAAATGACTCCAAGATTTCTCACAGTATTACTAGAGGTCAGGGTAATGCCATCCAGAGTAAGGATCTGGTTAGACACCATGTTTCTAAGATTTGTGGGGCCAAGTACAATAACTTCAGTTTTATCTGAGTTTAAAAGCAGGAAATTAGAGGTCATCCATGTCTTTATGTCTGTAAGACAATCCTGCAGTTTAGCTAATTGGTGTGTGTCCTCTGGCTTCATGGATAGATAAAGCTGGGTATCATCTGCGTAACAATGAAAATTTAAGCAATACCGTCTAATAATACTGCCTAAGGGAAGCATGTATAAAGTGAATAAAATTGGTCCTAGCACAGAACCTTGTGGAACTCCATAATTAACTTTAGTCTGTGAAGAAGATTCCCCATTTACATGAACAAATTGTAATCTATTAGACAAATATGATTCAAACCACCGCAGCGCAGTGCCTTTAATACCTATGGCATGCTCTAATCTCTGTAATAAAATTTTATGGTCAACAGTATCAAAAGCAGCACTGAGGTCTAACAGAACAAGCACAGAGATGAGTCCACTGTCCGACTGAAACTCTTCAAATAGACCATTCCTCTGCAGATGATCAGTTAGCTGTTTTACAACTACCCTTTCAAGAATTTTTGAGAGAAAAGGAAGGTTGGAGATTGGCCTATAATTAGCTAAGATAGCTGGGTCAAGTGATGGCTTTTTAAGTAATGGTTTAATTACTGCCACCTTAAAAGCCTGTGGTACATAGCCAACTAACAAAGATAGATTGATCATATTTAAGATCGAAGCATTAAATAATGGTAAGGCTTCCTTGAGCAGCCTGGTAGGAATGGGGTCTAATAAACATGTTGATGGTTTGGATGAAGTAACTAATGAAAATAACTCAGACAGAACAATCGGAGAGAAAGAGTCTAACCAAATACCGGCATCACTGAAAGCAGCCAAAGATAACGATACGTCTTTGGGATGGTTATGAGTAATTTTTTCTCTAATAGTTAAAATTTTGTTAGCAAAGAAAGTCATGAAGTCATTACTAGTTAAAGTTAATGGAATACTCAGCTCAATAGAGCTCTGACTCTTTGTCAGCCTGGCTACAGTGCTGAAAAGAAACCTGGGGTTGTTCTTATTTTCTTCAATTAGTGATGAGTAGAAAGATGTCCTAGCTTTACGGAGGGCTTTTTTTATAGAGCAACAGACTCTTTTTCCAGGCTAAGTGAAGATCTTCTAAATTAGTGAGACGCCATTTCCTCTCCAACTTACGGGTTATCTGCTTTAAGCTACGAGTTTGTGAGTTATACCACGGAGTCAGACACTTCTGATTTAAAGCTCTCTTTTTCAGAGGAGCTACAGCATCCAAAGTTGTCTTCAATGAGGATGTAAAACTACTGACGAGATACTCTATCTCCCTTACAGAGTTTAGGTAGCTACTCTGCACTGTGTTGGTATATGGCATTAGAGAACATAAAGAAGGAATCATATCCTTAAACCTAGTTACAGCGCTTTCTGAAAGACTTCTAGTGTAATGAAACTTATTCCCCACTGCTGGGTAGTCCATCAGAGTAAATGTAAATGTTATTAAGAAATGATCAGACAGAAGGGAGTTTTCAGGGAATACTGTTAAGTCTTCTATTTCTATACCATAAGTCAGAACAAGATCTAAGATATGATTAAAGTGGTGGGTGGACTCATTTACTTTTTGAGCAAAGCCAATAGAGTCTAATAATAGATTAAATGCAGTGTTGAGGCTGTCATTCTCAGCATCTGTGTG
Organism: Thalassophryne amazonica; assembly: GCF_902500255.1. NCBI lineage: Eukaryota > Metazoa > Chordata > Actinopteri > Batrachoidiformes > Batrachoididae > Thalassophryne > Thalassophryne amazonica. The sequence goes on from NC_047122.1 coordinate 9,408,308, forward strand.
GATGTTAAAATCGCCCACTATAATTATCTTATCTGAGCTAAGCACTAAGTCAGACAAAAGGTCTGAAAATTCACAGAGAAACTCACAGTAACGACCAGGTGGACGATAGATAATAACAAATAAAACTGGTTTTTGGGACTTCCAATTTGGATGGACAAGACTAAGAGACAAGCTTTCAAATGAATTAAAGCTCTGTCTGGGTTTTGGATTAATTAATAAGCTGGAATGGAAGATTGCTGCTAATCCTCCGCCCCGGCCCGTGCTACGAGCATTCTGACAGTTAGTGTGACTCGGGGGTGTTGACTCATTTAAACTAACATATTCATCCTGCTGTAACCAGGTTTCTGTTAGGCAGAATAAATCAATATGTTGATCAATTATTATATCATTTACCAACAGGGACTTAGAAGAGAGAGACCTAATGTTTAATAGACCACATTTAACTGTTTTAGTCTGTGCTGCAGTTGAAGGTGCTATATTATTTTTTCTTTTTGAATTTTTATGCTTAAATAGATTTTTGCTGGTTATTGGTAGTCTGGGAGCAGGCACCGTCTCTACGGGGATGGGGTAATGAGGGGATGGCAGGGGGAGAGAAGCTGCAGAGAGGTGTGTAAGACTACAACTCTGCTTCCTGGTCCCAACCCTGGATAGTCACGGTTTGGAGGATTTAAGAAAATTGGCCAGATTTCTAGAAATGAGAGCTGCTCCATCCAACGTGGGATGGATGCCGTCTCTCCTAACAAGACCAGGTTTTCCCCAGAAGCTTTGCCAATTATCTATGAAGCCCACCTCATTTTTTGGACACCACTCAGACAGCCAGCAATTCAAGGAGAACATGCGGCTAAACATGTCACTCCCGGTCTGATTGGGGAGGGGCCCAGAGAAAACTACAGAGTCCGACATTGTTTTTGCAAAGTTACACACTGATTTAATGTTAATTTTAGTGACCTCCGATTGGCGTAACCGGGTGTCATTACTGCCGACGTGAATTACAATCTTACCAAATTTACGCTTAGCCTTAGCCAGCAGTTTCATATTTCCTTCAATGTCGCCTGCTCTGGCCCCCGGAAGACAATTGACTATGGTTGCTGGTGTCGCTAACTTCACATTTCTCAAAACAGAGTCGCCAATAACCAGAGTTTGATCCTCGGCGGGTGTGTCGTTGAGTGGGGAAAAACGGTTAGAGATGTGAACGGGTTGGCGGTGTACACGGGGCTTCTGTTTAGGGCTACGCTTCCTCCTTACAGTCACCCAGTCGGCCTGCTTTCCCGGCTGCTCGGGATCTGCCAGGGGGGAACTAACGGCAGCTAAGCTACCTTGGTCCGCACCGACTACAGGGGCCTGGCTAGCTGTAGAATTTTCCACGGTGCGGAGCCGAGTCTCCAATTCGCCCAGCCTGGCCTCCAAAGCTACGAATAAGCTACACTTATTACAAGTACCATTACTGCTAAAGGAGGCCGAGGAATAACTAAACATTTCACACCCGGAGCAGAAAAGTGCGGGAGCGACAGGAGAAGCCGCCATGCTAAATCGGCTAAGAGCTAGTAGCTACGCTAAGCTAGCGGATTCCTAAAAACATGCAAAGTGAATAATGTGTAAATAATTTAGAGGTGATTCAGCAGAAGGAGTGCTTTAGTTAAGGCACGTAAAGATTACACTGGGAAACAAATCGTAATCTAGATAACTAGATCAATCTAACTGCGCAGATTAAACAGCTAACAGCTAACAGGTGTCGGCGGTAGAAATCGGCCAGGAGGGCCGGGTCCAGGATGAAGCTCCTCTTCACCCAGGAGCGTTCTTCGGGTCCGTACCCTCCCAGTCCACCAGATATTGAAAACCCCGGCCCTTCCGATGGACGTCCAGGAGCCGACGAACAGTCCATGCCGGCTCCCCGTCGATGATACGGGCAGGAGGTGGTACGGGTCCAGGGGTGCAGAGTGGTGAGGCGTGGTATGGTTTCAATCTGGAGATGTGAAACACTGGGTGAATCCGCAGTGAAGCTGGGAGTTTCAGCTTCACTGCGGCCGGGCTGAGGATCTTGACTATGGAAAAAGGTCAGATGAACCGGTCTTTGAGTTTCTGTGATTCAACCTGCAGTGGGATGTCCTTAGTTAATAACCACACCTCCTGCCCAGGCTGGTATGTAGGGGCCGGGGAACGCCGGCAATCTGCATGGGCCTTAGCCCTCGTCCGGGCCTGCAACAGGGCAGAACAGGCGGTCCGCCACACCCGGCGGCACCTCCGCAGGTGGGCCTGGACCGAGGGGACCCTGACCTCTCCCTCCACAAGTGGGAACAATGGGGGCTGATACCCCAAACACGCCTCAAAAGGGGAGAGGCCGGTAGCAGATGAGACTTGGCTATTGTGGGCGTACTCGATCCAGGCCAGATGGTCACTCCAAGCCGCCGGATGCGCGGAGGTTACGCAGCGGAGGGCCTGCTCCAACTCCTGGTTTGCCCGCTCTGCCTGGCCGTTCGTCTGTGGGTGATACCCGGACGAGAGACTCACGGTGGCCCCCAGTTCCTTACAAAAACTCCTCCAGACCTGCGAGGAGAACTGGGGACCATGATCCGAAACGGTGTCCGATGGTATCCCATGCAGACACACGACGTGGTGGACCAGGAGGTCTGCTGTCTCCTGGGCCGTCGGGAGCTTCGGGAGGGCCACGAAGTGGGCCGCCTTGGAGAACCGGTCCACTATCGTGAGGATGACGGTGTTGCCCTGGGATGGCGGGAGGCCGGTGACGAAGTCCAGGCCGATGTGAGACCAGGGGCGATGAGGCACAGGCAGGGGCTGGAGGAGGCCCCTGATCTTATGGTGATCCGCCTTGCCCCTAGCACAGGTGGTACAGGCCTGGACATAGTCCCGGATGTCGGCTTCCAGTGACGCCCACCAGAAGCGCTGCTGGAACACTGCCACGGTCCTATGCACTCCGGGATGACAGGAGAGCTTGGATCCGTGGCAGAAGGCCAAGACGGCAGCCCTGGCCTCTGGTGGGACGTAGAGTCTGTTCTTAGGACCGTTCCCCGGGTCCGGGTTCCTTGCCAGGGCCTCCCGGATGGTCTTCTCCACGTCCCAGGTGAGGGTGGCCACGACAGTGGACTCGGGAACGATGGTCTCGATGGGGTCTGACAACTCTGCCTTGGCTTCCTCTTCGTGCACCCGGGACAGTGCGTCGGATCGTTGGTTCCTAGTCCCGGGACGGTAGGTGATCCGGAAGTCAAAGCGTCCGAAGAACACGGACCAGCGGGCTTGCCTGGGGTTCAGCCGCTTGGCGGTCCGGATGTACTCCAGGTTCTGATGGTCCGTGAAAACCGTGAAAGGCACTGTAGCTCCCTCCAACAGGTGTCTCCACTCTTCAAGAGCCTCCTTCACCGCGAGGAGTTCCCGATTGCCCACGTCATAGTTGCGTTCAGCGGGGGTCAACCTGCGGGAAAAGTAGGCACATGGATGGAGAACCTTGTTGGACTCCCCGCTCTGGGACAGAACGGCTCCTATCCCTGAGTCACAGGTGTCCACCTCCACTATGAACTGGCGAGTAGGATCAGGCTGCACCAGAACTGGTGCAGATGAAAACCGGCGTTTCAACTCCCTCAACGCGGCTTTGCACCGATCCGACCAGGTGAAAGGGACTTTAGTGGATGTCTGGGCAGTCAGGGGGCTAACAACCTGACTGTAACCTTTAATGAACCTCCGGTAGAAATTTGCAAAGCCGAGGAACTGTTGCAGCTTCCTACGGCTTGTTGGTTGGGGCCAGTCTCTCACCGCCGCAACCTTGGCCGGATCCGGGGCGACTGAGTTGGAGGAGATGATAAACCCCAGGAAGGACAAAGATGTGCGGTGGAACTCACACTTCTCGCCCTTCACAAACAACCGGTTTTCTAGTAACCGCTGCAGGACCTGACGTACATGCTGGACATGAGTCTCAGGGTCCGGAGAAAAGATGAGTATATCATCCAGATATACGAAGACAAACCGGTGCAGGAAGTCCCGCAAGACGTCATTAACCAATGCTTGGAATGTCGCGGGGGCATTAGTGAGGCCGAATGGCATGACCAGGTACTCAAAGTGACCTAACGGGGTGTTAAATGCCGTCTTCCATTCGTCTCCCTTCCGGATCCGAACCAAGTGGTACGCATTCCTAAGATCTAGTTTGGTGAACATTTTGGCTCCATGCAGGGGCGTGAACACCGAATCCAACAGGGGCAATGGGTATCGATTGCGAACCGTAATCTCATTCAGCCCTCTGTAGTCAATGCATGGACGGAGTCCGCCGTCTTTTTTACCCACAAAAAAGAAACCCGCACCCATCGGGGAGGTGGAGTTCCGAATCAACCCGGCGGCTAAGGAGTCCCGGATGTAGGTCTCCATCGATTCGCGTTCCGGACGTGAGAGGTTGTACAATCTACTGGACGGGTACTCAGCGCCCGAGATCAAATCGATGGCACAATCGCACGGTCGGTGCGGGGGAAGAGTGAGTGCCAGATCTTTGCTGAAGACGTCAGCAAGATCGTGGTACACCTCGGGCACCGCCGTCAGATTGGGGGGGACTTTGACCTCCTCTTTAGCTGTGATTCCGGGTGGAACCGAGGATCCAAGACACTCCCGGTGGCAGGTTTCGCTCCACTGTGTCACCACCCCAGACGGCCAATCAATCCGGGGATTGTGCTTCACCATCCATGGAAATCCCAAAATCACTCGGGAGGTAGAAGGTGTCACAAAAAACACGATCTCCTCCCTGTGATTCCCAGACACGACCAAGGTCACGGGCTGTGTCTGATGTGTAATTAACGGGAGTAGAGTGCCATCTAGTGCTCGCACCTTCAATGGTGAAGGCAGAGCCACCAGAGGAAGCCCTACTTCCCTTGCCCATCTGCTATCCAGCAGATTCCCTTCTGACCCCGTGTCTACCAGTGCTGGGGCATGAAGGGTTAAATCCCCATTCAGGATTGTTACTGGGATTCATGCTGATTTATGGGTTTTCCCCGTGTACATATTATGGCCCACCCTTAGCCCAGTTCCTAAGGATGGGCATTGGAGTTTGATCGTTTGGGGCAGTCTTTTAACATGTGCTCACAAGAGCCACAGAAAAAACACTCCCCGCGGGCCAGCCTCCTTTGTCTGATATTTGATTTTAATTTGGCCCTGCTCGTGTCCATAGCTTCGTCAGCAGGGGGAGCTGTTGCCACACGGAGCCCTCTGGCAGTGGAACGTGGGGACGACGACACCCTTTTGGACCCGGAGGAAAGATGGACGGCTTGAGCCCGACCACGCCCCCCGGCCTGCTCCCGACGGTGTTCATTCAACCGGTTGTCTAAGCGTATAACCAAATTAATAAGCCCGTCGAAATCTTGCGGTTCCTCCTTAGCCAGCAGATGCTCCTTCAGGACCGGAGACAGTCCGTTTACGAAGGCGGCGCGGAGCGCAACGTTATTCCAGCCGGACCTCGCAGCCGCGATGCGGAAGTCGCTCCGGCGCCCCTGTCTCATTGACAGCAGCACACTCGAGGCGGTCTCGCCTCTGTTGGGATGATCAAACACCTGTTTGAATTCCCGTACAAACCCAGCGTATGACGTCAGGAGCCACGAATTCTGTTCCCAAAGCGCCGTAGCCCAGGCGCGTGCCTCACCTCGAAGCAAATTAATCACATAAGCCACCCAGCTGGCATCTGATGCGTACATAACTGGACGCTGTGCAAAAACGAGCGAACACTGCATTAAGAAGTCTGCGCACGTTTCGACACAGCCTCCGTACGGTTCTGGAGGGCTTATGTAAGCTTCAGGGGACGGTGGGGGGGTTTGTTGAACGGCCAGTGGAACGTCTGTCTGTGGCCCAGGGCCAGCAGGAGGAGTCACTGCAGCAGCGCTCGAGTCGCGCGCTTCCACTCTGGCGGTGAGAGCCTCCACCCTCCGATTGAGGACTGCATTCTGCTCGGCTACCAGATTTAACTGAGCGGTGAAAGCGGTAAGGATTTGCTGCAGATCACTTACCACGCCTCCTGCTGACGCCTGCACTCCTTGTTCTCCCATTGGCTGTTCAAGCTGTGGTTGACGCCCCTCGGGATCCATGACGAATGGCCGAGAAATCCTGTTGGGAAGGTGTCGTAACATGGACCCGCAACAGGGGGCGCAAATGAACGGACAATGGATAAGACAAAGAGTAACAATTTAATGTTGTGAAACGCACAACTGGATACAGACAAAAATATATAATGCCAATTAAACACAAGGTGACGTGCGGGCAGGCTCGAAGATAGGAGACCTCTGGCGATCGAAGAGCCGGGACCCACACAGCTTCCACCACCAACGGCCTGAAGAACACCGGAGGCGCCAAGTCCTGAGTCCCCAGGTGGTCACCATCTTCTGTTGCAGACCCTGGTACTGCTGGCAGAAGATGAAAACAGTTAATGGTGAGTGTGTATCCACACACCCAGTAATCCTTCACCCACAGGTCTTCAGGGAGGGAAAACCTCCACCTCTGATACAGAATCACCCGTGCAGCTCCTGACAGTTGCTCCTTGGATGGAGTGAGAGGCGAAGACGTCGCAGACTCTCACTGCACGCCAATCCAATTATGACAGACTTCAGGAATACGGCTGCACACAGAACAATAATTAGTCTCAAAACAGTATGACTTGCAGAGAATTACCTTAAACGGTAGCTGATTTCTCGGCGAGGAGGTGGAGTAATAATCCGGCTTTTGTAGGGAAGGTGGTGATTGGTGACAGCTGGTGTAAATGAGTGACAGCTGTCACTCTCTGTTGTCTCGGCGCCCTCTCATGCTTGAAGCCCGTACTCCAAGCAGGGCGCCGACTGGTGGTGGTGGGCCAGCAGTACCTCCTCTTCAGCGGCCCACACAACACTGGCCTGCCTGCAGTCCAGACCTGTCGCCTATTGAAAATGTGTGCCACATTATGAAGCACAAAATACGACAACGGAGACCCCGGACTGTTGAACAACTGAAGTCGTACATCAAGCAAGAATGGGAAAGAATTCCACCTACAAAGCTTCAACAATTAGTGTCCTCAGTTCCCAAATGCTTATTGAGTGTTGTTAGAAGGAAAGGTGATGTAACACAGTGGTAAACATACCACTGTCCCAGCTTTTTTGAAACGTGTTGCAGGCATCCATTTCAAAATGAGCAAATATTTGCACAAAAACAATAAAGTTTATCAGTTTGAACATTACATTTCATTTATATAGTGCCATATCACAACAGAGTTGCCTCAAGGGGCTTCACACAAGTAAGGTCTAACCTTACTAACCCCCAGAGCAGCAGTGGTAAGGAAAAACTCCCTCTGAGGAAGAAACCTCAAGCATACTAGACTCAAAGGGGTGACCCTCTGCTTGGGCCATGCTACAGACATAAATTACAGAACAATTCACAAAACGAATTCATGCAGTCAAACAATGTCATTAATTAAGTGCACTTGTTTCCAGGGGGGTAGGTTCCTGTTTCAAAACCCACCCCTGCGTCAATAAGAGCATCCGGCATAAGACTTGTGCCAAATCAACATACAGGTCCACCTTTGATCTGCTGTTGGTGACCCTGAGTGAAAACACAGGAGCTGCCAAAGGGATTTTCTTACATACAGGTGTGTTCAAAATAATACCAGTATGTTTAAACAAGTGAAGAAAGCTCAAAGTCCTTATAATAGCTTCATTTCATTATATGCAAATGCATGTGAACTCTGCACATTCTATTCCAAAAAATGAAGAAACATTTATCAAATTTGTTATTACTTTACAGAAAGTGAAGAAAAGGAATACTAGGCCATTCAAAAAAAATAGCAGTGTCTGCTTTTTTCTTTCTGTTTAAAAACTGGTTTCCCTTATTTAAAGACAAAGGCAGAAAATGTTGTACATGCTGGTTGTCATGCATTTGTCTCTGAAAGTCTGAGTAAAATAGACAGTTCCAGACATTGTCCAGAAGAACAGCGTACTTTCATTAAAAAGTTGATTAGGCAGAGGAAAATAAAAAGAAGTGTAGAAAATGATAGACTGTTCAGCTAAAATGATCTTAAATGCTTTAAAATGGCAACAAAGGCAGAAAGACATGGAAGAAAAAAAAAACACTACTCAAATGGATCAAAGAACAGCCACAATGGCAAAGACTCAGACATGATCAGATCCACGGTGATCAAAGAAGGTCTAAAATTCATGAGTACTGTAAAAAATTAGAAGGTCTAAAGTTTGAGGATTGTAACAATTAGAAGGCACCTATTTGAAGCCAAGCTCTGGACAAGAAGACCCACAAAGCCCCATTGTTGAAAAAAACGTGCTGAAGAAGTGACACTTTGACAAAGAACACACTGACTGGACTAAAGAGAAATGGTGCAACATTTTGTGCACTGCTGAAAGCAAGATTGTCGTTTTTGAGACTAAAACTGAATTCAAGCCACAGCACACTGTGAAGACAGTGAAGCATGGTGGAGCATCATGATGTAGGGGCTGTTTCTCATACTATGGTGTTGAGCCTATTTATCACATACCAGGGATCATGGATCAGCTGGATACATCAAAATACTTGAAGAGGTCATGCTACTTGATGGGTTTCACCAAGACAACGACTGCAAACACACCAGCAAGTGAGCAGCATCTTAGCTCCAGACCAACAAGATTAACATTATGGAGTGGCCAGCCCAATCACAGCACTTTAATCTAATAGAAAACTTGTGGGGTGACAACAAAAATGCTGTTTCTTGGGGAAAACCAAGAAATGCAGAGGAATTGTGGAATGTCATCCAATGGTTCTGGGCTGGAAACATATTCACATGTGGCAGAAGTTGGTCGACTCCATGCAACACAGATGTGAAGCAGTTTGTTGTGAAAGTGTAGGAACACGGACCCACAACAGGGGGCGCAAATGAACGGACAATGGAGAAGGTAAATAACAAGGTTTTACTGTTGTGGAACATGCACAACCAATACAACAATTGACAATTTGGGGTTAAACCGAATTCCTCTGGTGTCGTGTGGGCAGGCTCAAAGGTAGGAGACGTCTGTCCAAGTCGAACCGGAACCACCCAGATTTCCTCTGCCACCGAACCCTGGAAGTACTGGAACCGCCAAGTCCCGAATTCCCAGGTGGCCACTGCCTCCGCTCGTCGGATCCGGTACTGCTGGCAAGAGAACAAACACACAGGTGTGGATGCGGCTGCACCCAGTAACACAGAGAGGGGAGAAGCCGTCTCCACCTCACGTCACAATACTGCAGGAAGGTGAGTACTTATCTTTAAGTAGACTGCTGTCCTGCAATGCTCAGAAAGGCAATATAATGTAGCAGAGAATTGTTACCTCTATCTTAAGGCGATATCTCGGCATCGAGGTGGAGACGCCGTCCTGATGATATACCTCCGTGCTGAGTGGAGTCAGCTGTGTCCGGTAATGGGTGACAGCTGTCACCCTGGCTGCTCTCATCAGGCGGCAGCGCCCTCTGGTGCCTGGAGCCCGCACTCCAGGCAGGGCGCCCTCTGGTGGTGGTGGGCCAGCAGTACCTCCTCTTCAGCGGCCCACACAACAGGACCCCCCCCTCAACGGGCGCCTCCTGGCGCACGACCGGGCTTGTCCGGATGGCGACGGTAGAAGTCGGCCAGGAGGGCCGGGTCCAGGATGAAGCCCTTCTTCACCCAGGAGCGTTCTTCGGGGCCGTACCCCTCCCAGTCCACCAGGTACTGAAAACCCCGGCCCATTCGACGGACATCGAGGAGCCGGCGCACGGTCCAAGCCGGTTCCCCGTCGATGATCCGGGCAGGAGGTGGTGCCGGACCCGGGGTGCAGAGGGGTGAGGTGTGATGGGGTTTTATCCGGGAGACATGAAACACTGGGTGAATCCGCAGCGAGGCTGGAAGCTGAAGCCTCACTGCGGCGGGATTGATGACTTTGAGGACCTTGAAGGGACCGATGTATCGTTCTTGGAGCTTGGGGGAGTCCACTTGAAGGGGAATGTCCTTGGTGGACAACCACACTTCCTGCCCAGGACGATACGTGGGGGCCGGGGCCCGCCGCCGGTCTGCATGTTTCTTCGCCCTTGTCCGGGCCTTCAACAAAGCAGAGCGGGCGGCACGCCACACCCGACGGCACTTCCGTAGGTGGGCCTGGACCGAGGGCACACCGACCTCTCCCTCGACCACCGGAAACAAGGGGGGCTGATACCCCAAGCACACCTCAAATGGGGAGAGGCCGGTGGCTGATGACACTTGGCTGTTGTGGGCGTACTCGATCCAGGCCAGGTGGGTACTCCAGGCCATCGGGTGCGCGGCTGTCACACAGCGTAGTGTCTGCTCCAATTCTTGGTTGGCCCGCTCTGCTTGCCCGTTGGTCTGGGGGTGGTACCCGGACGAAAGGCTGACCGAGGCCCCCAGTTCCCGGCAGAAGCTCCTCCAAACGTGTGAGGTAAACTGGGGACCGCGATCGGAGACGATGTCTGATGGTATACCATGCAGACGGACGACGTGGTGGACCAGGAGGTCCGCTGTCTCCTGGGCCGTTGGGAGCTTCGGGAGGGCCACGAAGTGGGCCGCCTTGGAGAAACGGTCCACTATCGTGAAGACGACGGTGTTTCCCTGGGACGGCGGGAGACCCGTGACAAAGTCCAGGCCGATGTGGGACCAGGGGCGATGAGGCAAGGGCAGTGGCTGTAGCTGCCCTGAGGTCTTTCTGTGGTTGGCCTTGCCCCTGGCGCAGGTGGTACAGGCCTGGACGTAGTCCCGGACGTCGGCCTCCAGGGATGCCCACCAGAAGCGTTGCCGGACAACTGTCACGGTCCTACGCACCCCAGGGTGACAGGAGAGTTTAGAACCGTGACAGAAGTCCAGGACTGCAGCCCTAGCTTCTGGTGGGACGTATAGTCTGTTCTTTGGTCCGTTTCCGGGGTCCGGGTCACGGGTCAGGGCCTCCCGGACGGTCTTCTCCACGTCCCAGGTGAGGGCGGCCACGATAGCGGACTCCGGGATGATGGGATCCGGGGGATCCGACGGTTCCGTTTTGACTTCGTCTTCGTGCACCCGGGACAATGCATCCGATCTTTGATTCTTGGTCCCGGGACGGTAGGTAATCCGGAAGTCAAAACGGCCAAAGAACAGTGACCAGCGGGCTTGCCTGGGGTTCAGCCGCTTGGCGGTCCTGATGTACTCCAGGTTCCGATGGTCAGTGAAAACCGTGAATGGCACGGCTGTTCCCTCCAACAGATGTCTCCACTCTTCGAGGGTCTCTTTCACAGCAAGGAGTTCCCGATTGCCGACGTCATAGTTCCGTTCAGCGGGGGTCAACCTGCGGGAAAAATAGGCACACGGGTGAAGGACCTTATCGGTCTTCCCGCTCTGGGAGAGCACCGCTCCTATCCCTGAGTCCGAGGCATCCACTTCAACCACTAACTGGCGGCTAGGATCGGGCTGCACCAGAACTGGTGCAGACGTAAAGCGCCGTTTCAACTCCTTGAACGCGGCTTCGCACTGATCCGACCAGGTGAAGGGGACTTTTGGTGAGGTCAGGGCTGTCAGGGGGCTAACTACCTGACTGTAGCCCTTAATGAACCTCCTGTAGAAATTAGCGAAGCCGAGGAACTGTTGCAGCGTCCTACGGCTTGTGGGTTGGGGCCAATCTCTCACCGCCGCAACCTTGGCCGGATCAGGGGCGACGGAGTTGGAGGAGATGATAAACCCCAGGAAGGACAAAGAAGTGCGGTGGAATTCACACTTCTCGGCCTTCACAAACAGGCGGTTCTCCAACAACCGCTGCAGGACCTGACGGACATGCCGGACATGAGTCTCAGGATCCGGGGAAAAGATGAGTATATCGTCCAGATACACGAAGACGAACCGGTGCAGGAAGTCCCGCAAGACATCATTTACCAATGCTTGGAAAGTCGCGGGAGCATTAGTAAGACCGAACAGCATGACCAGGTACTCAAAATGGCCTAACGGGGTGTTAAATGCCGTCTTCCATTCGTCTCCCTTCCGGATCTGAACCAAATGATACGCATTTCTAAGATCAAGCTTGGTGAAGATTTTGGCTCCATGCAAGGGGGTGAACACTGAATCCAACAAGGGCAACGGGTATCGATTGCGAACCGTGATTTCGTTCAACCCCCTATAATCAATGCATGGACGAAGCCCGCCATCCTTTTTACCCACAAAAAAGAAACCAGCACCCATCGGAGAGGTGGAATTCCGGATCAACCCGGCAGCTAATGAGTCCCGGATGTAGGTCTCCATTGATTCACGCTCCGGCCGTGAGAGGTTGTACAGCCTACTGGACGGGAACTCACTGCCTGGAACCAAATCAATGGCACAATCATACGGGCGGTGGGGAGGAAGCGTGAGAGCCAGATCCTTGCTGAACACGTCAGCGAGGTCATGGTACTCCGCCGGCACCGCCTTCAGATTGGGCGGGACTAGGACCTCCTCCTTAGCTTGGGAGCCGGGAGGAACCGAGGAACCTAGACACTCCCGATGGCAGGTTTCGCTCCACTGAACCACTACCCCGGACGGCCAATCGATCCGGGGATTGTGTTTTAGCATCCAGGGAAAACCCAAAACCACACGGGAGGTGGCCTGAGTCACAAAGAACTCGATCACCTCCCGGTGGTTACCTGACACCACCAGAGTTACTGGAGGTGTCTTATGCGTGATTGGTGGGAGTAGGGAGCCATCTAGTGCCTGAACCTGCACAGGCGAGGTAAGAGCCACCAGAGGGAGCCCTATCTCCCTCGCCCATCTACTGTCTAGCAGATTCCCTTCGGAGCCCGTGTCCACCAGTGCTGGGGCCTTCAGGGTTGAATCCTCAAACAGGATTGTGACTGGGAGTCGTGTGGCAATGTGGGTGTGTCCCACGTGAATGTTTCGGCCCACCCCTGGCCCAGTCTCTAGGGGCGGGCGTTGGAGTTTAACCGCTCGGGGCAGTCGTTTGCCATATGCTCAATCGAGCCACAAACAAAACAAGCTCTGTGGGCCCGCCTCCTTTGTGCTCCAGGTGCCCTAAATGTTGCCCTGCTCGTGTCCATAGCTTCGTCAGCAGGGGGAGCCGTAGGCGCACGGAGCGCAGGAACAGAGGAGCGTGGGGAGGGCGGAGCTCGGTCGGAACCGGAAGGGAGAGGGACGACGCGTGCCTGGCCACGCCCTTCGCCTCGTTCCCGACGGCGTTCCTCTAGCCGGTTGTCGAGTCGTATGACTAGATCGATGAGCCCATCTAAATCCCGCGGTTCGTCCTTCGCCACCAGGTGCTCTTTTAGGACCAGTGACAGTCCGTTTACAAAGGCGGCGCGGAGGGCAGTGCTATTCCAGCCGGATCTCGCCGCCGCGATGCGGAAGGCGACTGCATAGGCAGCTGCGCTCCGACGCCCCTGTCTTATTGACAGTAGCGCGGTTGAAGCGGTCTCTCCTCGATTGGGATGATCGAACACCGTTCTGAGCTCCCGCACAAACCCATCGTACGTATGAAGGAGCCGTGAGTTCTGCTCCCAGAGCGCTGTAGCCCAAGCGCGTGCCTCCCCGCGAAGCAGGTTTATTACATAAGCTACTTTGCTAGTGTCAGTCGCGTACATCACGGGACGCTGTGCGAAGACGAGCGAACACTGCATCAAAAAATCCGCGCACGTCTCCACACAGCCTCCGTACGGTTCTGGAGGGCTTATGTATGCTTCTGGGGACGGAGGGAGGGGCCGTTGAACGACCAGTGGAACGTCACTATTACGCGCAGGGTCCTCGGGAGGGAGAGCCGCAGCGGCGCCCGAAGGGCGTGCTTCCACTTGTGCGGCGAGAGCCTCCACCCTGCGGTTTAGGAGAACGTTCTGCTCGGTCATTAAATCCATCCGAGTGGTGAAAGCGGTGAGGATCCGCTGCAACTCACCGATTACCCCTCCCGAAGACGCCGACGCGCCCTGTTCTTCCATTGGCCGTTCAACAGCCGGTTGACGCCCCTCGGGATCCATGACGCTGGCCGAGATATCCTGTTGTGAAAGTGTAGGAACACGGACCCACAACAGGGGGCGCAAATGAACGGACAATGGAGAAGGTAAATAACAAGGTTTTACTGTTGTGGAACGTGCACAACCAATACAACAATTGACAATTTGGGGTTAAACCGAATTCCTCTGGTGTCGTGTGGGCAGGCTCGAAGGTAGGAGACGTCTGTCCAAGTCGAACCGGAACCACCCAGAGTTCCTCTGCCACCGAACCCTGGAAGTACTGGAACCGCCAAGTCCCGAATTCCCAGGTGTCCACTGCCTCCGCTCGTCGGATCCGGTACTGCTGGCAAGAGAACAAACACACAGGTGTGGATGCGGCTGCACCCAGTAACACAGAGAGGGGAGAAGCCGTCTCCACCTCACGTCACAATACTGCAGGAAGGTGAGTACTTATCTTTAAGTAGACTGCTGTCCTGCAATGCTCAGAAAGGCAATATAATGTAGCAGAGAATTGTTACCTCTATCTTAAGGCGATATCTCGGCATCGAGGTGGAGACGCCGTCCTGATGATATACCTCCGTGCTGAGTGGAGTCAGCTGTGTCCGGTAATGGGTGACAGCTGTCACCCTGGCTGCTCTCATCAGGCGGCAGCGCCCTCTGGTGCCTGGAGCCCGCACTCCAGGCAGGGCGCCCTCTGGTGGTGGTGGGCCAGCAGTACCTCCTCTTCAGCGGCCCACACAACACAGTTCTCAGAAACAATGGTTATACAACTAAATATTAGTTCATCGATTCACAGGAAAGAATAAATCTTCAAACATTTTCACGTTATGCAGTAAATGTGTGTGTTTGTAAAGAAAAATGTAGACATTGCTATTTTTTGAACAGCCTAATTAATGTTCCTTTTCTTCAGTTTTTGTGAAGTAACAAATTTCATAAATTTTTCTCCATGTTTACTCGAGACCAAAATATGCCCATCGGATATTGAGAAAGCCTTACATCCCTCCCTCCCTCCATCCACTCAGTCCCTCTGTCCGCCTGTCTATGCTCAACATAAGTCCAGTCCTATTACTGCCAGGGTCTTCAAAATCAAAGGGCGCATTCTTGGGGCACAAACCTTGGACAAGTTCAAAGATGGATAACCTTGACCTATTTTAAGAGGTTAAAAGGTCACATTCTGTTTCCTATTTTTGTGTTCATAAGGCCGAGGGTAGAAATAAAAGATATTATCAGCATTTTGAACTTTAGTCACTTTTTAAAACACACTGCTATTATTTTGAACACAATTGTGTGATATGTTGTAGAGATTATTCTTCACTGTGAGTGTAAAGGGCATCATTTTGGGCATCATGAATTATGTTTTTTGTTTTTATTTGATACCATTAGATTAGGTTAGGAAATAGGGGGTGGACCATCGATTTCTGTTTACTCACTAGATGGAGGACCGGGGCGATCTGCTCATTGGCTGGCTGTCGCCAAATCGGCACCATCTTGGTTTACGTCTAACAACCAGACATAAATAGAAATCTATGGATATGATCAGTGTTTTCAAGAGTTTCACCATAAATCTGCATTTTCTGTGCTATTATTGTGCTGTTACATTTACTCAAACTCAGTTTCACGTTATTACAGCCAATATTTGTCAAACAAACACAGAAGAGGATCAGACAATTTATATAATAGACATGAATGAATTTGTTCATCCCAGTCCAGATGTTGTGAAGAAATATAGACAATAATACCATCAGTTTGTCAAACAGAATCCTATTTAAACACACTATGTTTGCCATGACACAAGCTGCTCGTGTGATCCTTAAATAATTTCATTATGAAGTTAAGCTAAAGATGGGAAATAATCAGGGGTGAAAGAAAATGCTTTGCATGCCTACATCATATTAAAGATATTAAAATTAAAGACTACTCTTAACCCACCTGTGGAAAACCCACTTCTCCGTGAAAATTGCAAATAACAGAAATAAAATGAAACAGCCATGCCAGCCAGGATGAAATTAAGATTATTCAAAATTTCTGGAACAATCTGAAAGAAGTATGAAAACGCTACATTGGAATATGAAGTATATCATAGAGAAATTAATCTCATTTGTATTATGTGTCGGACGCAGGCGGAGGACCGACCAGCGTTTGAAGGACCCAGTATGAAATAAGCAGAGCACGGTACAAAGGATAACAAAATTTAATAAACATAACAGTGATGTGCTAAGTACAAACAAATGAGTGCGCGGACTGGCGAGGTGGTGATACGGTGCGCTCCCAGCTGCACAAACGGTCCGGAGCCAGAAACAGTTCAGACCCAAGGACCCCGCCGACACCCCCCAGGTGGCCGCGACAAACCAAGTCTGTGAAAGAAGAAACCATCATGTGAGTCCACACTCCACACACAGAGAGACCACTCAAAGGTGTACATAAACAGCAAACACTTCCTGGCTTAATTACTAATCAGCTTCCCACCCTGCAGGCATGGAACACCCTGTTCACATACTCAAACTGCAGTGGAAGCTGATTAAATGACTAACATAACAGCTCAATACAATAAGGTGTGAGGGACACCACATATACTGACTGTACAAATGTTAGTCACAAAACCTAACGTACCTCAGGAAGTGTGCTGACGAGCGTGAGACCTCACTCCCTCCTCTTTCACAGACCATGGTGTCAAACCTGGTACAGTCTCTGCATCCACTGATGATGAGATGGCTCTCGAGACGACGATCTCACCCGTCTGGTCACAAGGTCGAGTCTCTGGCAAATACACACTGTGTACTCCAGACTTAAATGCCACCATGCTCCAATCTGTGTAGATGCACCACAGCTGTGAGTCCTGACGAGCTGCACATGATCAGCCTCAGGTAATCAGGGTGAGGTCCTGAAAACTCAGCCACACAGCCACTCAGTCCTAAACGCGTACCACCTGGAAGGAAAAACAAAAGACAGCACAGAAGACAGAAACAAAAGGCAGCCAGGCCCCCCCAGCCATACAACAGCACCCCACCCTCACGGGAAGCCTCAGCGGCGACCACACAAACCTGGCCCAGGAGAAACACCCCCCTCCAGGGACCATGGCTGGAAACCGTATCTGCATTCATCTTCCAACAGAATCTTCATCTAACAGAACGGTTGATGTCTTCTCCTCTGGCTGCATCTTTGCCTTTGTTTCTGTCAGTCAATTAGCACAGGTGTGGCCAGGAGTTCTTGAACCTGTGTGGTCAGCCTTTGTCCAACCATGTTTACAGTCTGATTTGTCATAAAACAAAAAAGACAAACACAAACAACCAAACCACCCCCCCCCCCCCCTCCACAGAGGACCGTTCCATCAAACCCCGGGAAGAGGAGAAAAGAAAAACAACCCAAACTTAAGCTTGCAAATAAAAACGCTAACACCCCCCCCCCCCCGACGACATGTAGGGACCAACACCCCCCAGAGGACATCCTGCCAGCTCCAGGAGTAATAACCACAGCCGAGGTCCCTCTGGGATCCAAAGTCACCCACGGGGACTCCCAGCTCCTCCCAGAGGACCGTTCCATCAACCCCAGGAGAACTGAGAAATTTAAATTTTTTCTGTTTCTAACTTTCATCACATGCAGCCAGGATTGGATGGAGTCTGTGGTAGAGGTGGGCGATACCGGGAATTTTGGTATTGATCCGATACCAAGTAAATACAGGCCCAGTATCGCCGATATCGATACCGATACTTTTTCATATTTAAGCTTCATACGTAGATCCAAAGGATCCGAAAGACCTAGAATATAATTTCGCCAAACATTGTACATGACAACAAAATACTTTATTATCACAATCACCATTTTTGTTTAAAAAAATAGCCATGGCTATTCATACGGCCGCCGTGCCCATAACTCTCATTTGGCTATTTGCACGGCAAGACTCTGGTTTGTATATTCGCACGGCAAGACTCTGGTGGCAAAACTTGGAACTACTTGTATATATAAACATACTGCATTCAAGATGTCTTAACTCCTTTAATATTTTTTGATTTTGATGATTTGTTTTTTTTTTTATTCGGCCGTGTCCCTAACTCTCATTTCAGTATTCACACGGCAAGACTGGTGGCAAAAGGCCAACCCTATTCGAACGGCGGTCATGTCCATAACTCTCATTTAATGCAGTATGTTTGTTTATACAAGTAGTTCCACGTTTTGCCATCAGAGTCTTGCCGTGCGAATATACGTACCAGAGTCTTGCCGTGCGAATAGCCAAATGAGAGTTATGGACACGGCAACCATGCAAATAGCCACTTCCTAAAAAATATCACTCAACACAGCTTAAAACAAAATCTCCAAAATCTCCATGAATCTGTGTGTGCAGCAATCCGTGCGGGAGAGAAAAAAAGCTTGAGTATCGATCTTTTTACACAAGGATCATTCAATATCAATACCAGCGTTGGTATCGATATTATCAATATTAGGATTGATCCGCCCACCTCTAGTCTGTGGTAAATGAGACGTTAATGAGGTGCTGTGACTTTTTCAACTTGTTGCGCCAAGACAGAGAACTGGTTTGGAAGGATGGGGGGAGAAGGTTCCGTTCCGCTGACTGATCTGACGGCGCAACTTGGGCGCAAAGTGCTCAAGAGGTATGTTTCTTCACTAAAACGAACAGGTAAGACCTCATATTTACACTGTGTGAATATACGCTGCGTGAGGAGCGCAGCTTTCAGGAAATCAATTGACAGCATCAATTGACATATTTCGACTTATGAAAAAGCCTCTAAAAATCCATAAGTAAGCTGCATCATTGTAAAAGCTGCAGTGTTCAAAGCATGTGAAAAAAGTAGCGACTTATAGTCTGGAAATTACGTTAATTAAAAAGGGAGAAATTCAGACTGATGAAAGTGAGACTTCTAATTGAATCGCAAATGAATGGTGCAATATTTATCATGACAAAGCAGTAAAACTGAAGTCACTACTTTAGAGAATACAGATCGACACAAAAAATAAATTTCTAACCTTTAACAAACAAACTAACCTTTATTCAGCAATTTTAGTCATTTCCCCACAACATTAATGTTACATATAATACACACTTATGAAAGCTCACTCCACAATCCATTGTCAGCTTGCATCTGAACGCTGCATCAAATGCCATTTTCAGATCACTTTAACCCAAGTTGAAGTCAGCACATCATTGATTTCTATGTAATTTAATGCCTGATGACGTGTAACAAGCTACCTGGCAACAGCTCATGGGCTGCATCCGCCATCTAGCGGATAAAATAGAAATCGATGGGGTGGACTATCAGCCTAGCATAGCGTAGACCGCAAATTGGCCCATTGCTACCCGCAAAATAAACCTTCTTAGTTAAACCTTTTATTAACCTTGATAAAGGATAGCAGGTGTCTTAGCTTTACTTTCGTAATCTGATCAGGTTCCAAGGTAAAGGAACCCAAAAACCTCTGCCTCAGTCTACCCCATGCTAGACACTAATATCTCAGGCTCGTCCCCACAGGCTGTATATGTACTGACCTGTTGCAGTCTCATTACCATTCTATGTCTGTTCAAGAGGTTGTGACCTGTGAGAGTCCCAGCCACTGTACTTATTATACTTCTAGGCAGGCCAACTAGCTCCCTGGAAAACCTTAGGTTTGGTCCTTCCATGAGCTGTCTTGCCTGCCTGCAGTCACTCAAGTGCTGCCATCATTTGTGATACTGCTTCCTGATCCAGTTCTGGAGGGCGGTCTTCTGCACATCAGCTGATACCCCTACAACAGGCTCTGAACCGACAAATTTAGTTGAGCTCCCCAACTTTGCGAGCCAGTCCGCTCTCTCATTACCTGGAATACCTGTATGACCAGGTAGCCAGACTACAACTACATCATTAGTGTCTCCCAGCGTGTTAAGTGTCTGGACACACTCCCACACGAACGCTGATGAGTAGAGTGGCCCTTTAATGGCTCATATACACACCTGACTATCTGAGTAAATAAAAACTCTTTTACCACTAAAATTGAGGCTAATCAGGAGCTCCACAAACAAACAGCCTGAAAGACAGCAGTGTATGGATGTGCAAAGCTCTTTCCCTGTATAAGGCTTCGTGTTGTATTAACACTCTGGCTCCAGCTCCCCCCATGATCAATGATCCATTTGTGAAACAGGTGATTACAGGTGAGGTTGTGTTCAGTGGCGGGTCTGACCAGGACTCTCTCCCTGTTATCACTGTACTAAATTTATTCACAAAAGAATATCTTTTTTCTACCCTATCACATGGGAAAGTAATAAGAGGAAGATCTGCTGATATTCTTTCCCTGATTAAGGTATGAGTGGCATCTGCTAGTCTTTAGCACTTGCCCAGCGGGCGCAGCCTTACTGACATAGAGACTGCCTCTCCAACAGTGTAGAGGTCCAGAGGGGCTAAGGTTGGAAGTCCTACTGAAGTTGCTGTTGGTGTTGTCCTGATGACACTTGTGGTGCAAAAGCATGTCACTTTTTGAACATGAGTCAGCATACCCTCACAGTCCCATGCTCCACTTCGGTCCACCAAACTATCGCACCATAACTTAGCATGTGTCTTACCACTGAAGTGTAGATTGCCATCTTCATCCAACAATACAAGAGCACTGTTGTACATCTAGTTATGTGTCCCTTCCAGTTAAGTTTTTTTTTTTTTTTTAATAGACACAAAGGAACTTAAGTCGTACTTAGTCGTAGCTCGATACCACCCAGTTTTGGTACAACTAGACCAAATTCAGTTTTCTTATTTGTGAAGAGGACCATACCTATTTTGTGCAGATTCACAGACAAACTATTGGACACACACCACTTCTCTATGATCCTGAGACATTTTGCATGAGTTGTGAAACAGCCCTCAAACAGAATCCCTCAATAAAGATAGCAAAATCATTTGCATACCCTTGTGTGTACAGTTTGAGATTATTTAACTCAGTGAGAAGGCTGTCCACAACAAGTAACCAGCCAAGAGGAGAGATAACCCCTCCTTGAGGACAACTGCACTTCACTGCCATCGTCACTGTACTGTCACCAAGTGACTCTGAAGCATGGCAACAATCCAGCTGGTTACAATGCTGTTCACATGTTTGGACCGCAGAGCTACTTTGATAGAATGAATGGTCACATTATCAGATACTCCCTGAATATTGAGAAAACAACCTAATCTGTACTGTTGTTGAGATAGGGTTCTCTCAAAAATCATAACAAGATCATTCAGGGCAGTCTCTGTGGAGAGCCCTGGTTCATATGCATGTTACCTTACATTGAGTGGTGACCTTTTAAGGACACCATCTCTGACATATCTATCAATTAGTCTCTACAAACCTTTCAAAAGGAATGATGTGAGACTGATAGGTCTATAGCTTCTTTGTAAGAAGGTTTCCCAGCTTGGGTAGAAAAATCACCCTGGCTAGTCTCCATGATTCGGGAACATAGCCATAATGGCCCGGTCACATGGCACACAACGATTCCTGAATGAATGGAAAAAAGTCACAAATTGTTGAGAAAAGGTGGACGTGCGCTCTTTATCAACGAATACCTTGCAAATCAAGAGCGCAAAAGGGACCAAAGATGAACAATCAAAACCAAAGCTGAAGTTGATCTGGATACTTTAAATGAAATGCACCTGGAGCCACTGCTGGAGCAGAGTGTGTCTGCATCTCTGCATTCCAGGACTTGGCGCTGGGACGGAGCTCAGGTGCAAACAGAAGCGTGTGATTCAACCCACTGTGGAGATCTATGCGCATGTTGGTGGATCCACTTGCTCTGGTTCCTCGTTCAGAACAAAGAGGAACCATCTCCTTCATTATCAGAATCCTGACTGTCTGGTTGAGACATGACATGCTGTGCGCTCTGTCTTGCTCCAATTAAAAAAAAAACTGACACGCTTGCTCAACATTCATAAGACACCTCATTTTTTTACAAAGACCACCACACTAACCACACATGCTAAAAACACCACCAAAATAATACACACTGCAAACATGCCAAATATTTGTAAAATCTCTCGAATACCAAAACTCTAATCATTGTCTGTACATCCAAAATGCACGTGTATGAGACAGAGGGAGAGAGCGAGAGAGTGCTGGAGAGTAAACTCGTCTTTAACTGGTCTAGACAGGACCCCAGAGGAACGCCGGTGCG
Source organism: Thalassophryne amazonica (assembly GCF_902500255.1). Lineage (NCBI taxonomy): Eukaryota > Metazoa > Chordata > Actinopteri > Batrachoidiformes > Batrachoididae > Thalassophryne > Thalassophryne amazonica. The sequence continues at coordinate 9,430,335 of NC_047122.1, forward strand.
TGGTATTGCGCACAGAGAACTTTGAAATGTTAAAAAAATCTTTCACGCACAAATGTTTTGTGGCACGATCTAATCTCCAACACAATGTGCAGCCCTTAAAGTAAAGAGTAAACAAGCAGTGAACAGTGTGAGTGGCGACGTCAGCGGATCGCATCAGAGTGTAGCTTGTCTGAATGATTATAACAAGTTAAATCTGTTCTAAACATAAAAATAAATACTTTAACAGCTGCACACAAGAAGGAACAAACACGCAACTGTTTTATCAAGCCATGACAATGTAAACAAGTCAAATAATTACCTTTTTAGACGTATCAAAATGCTTTCTGCAGCTTGTTATGCGCGGGAGTGCGAACGGCTCTGTCTGCAGCCTTCTCTGTGATTCAGGAAGTGATTAGAGACGTTTTCAACAGTCAATTAGCAGAAAAAAATATTAATCCCCACAAAATAATTATTTTATAATACGCAGTGTCCAGCGCAGAGCACATGGCAGCCGGTAGAACAAAGAACAGCATCCAGCTGTGATCACAGAGGATGGGATCATCATGACACAGGTTGTGCTGTTGCGTGAATCAAAAACGTGTCAGGGCACCTATAGCTAGTGCTATCTCTCTTTCTCTCTCTCTCTCTCTTTGCCTTTTCTTTCAAAACCCTACTGTTTCTGATCACTTCACACATGCACAGGTGCTCTGTACGTGGATGAGACACACACACATGCACGCGCTTCACCTTCTCTCCAGCTGATTACAATGGGTTAAACGAGGCTGATCGCGCTCCTGCAAAGCCCCTGCTGCGAATAAATACACAGTGATCAAGGATCACTTCTTCAAAACTTCTGAACTGTCAGACGCTGAAAGGGCCAACAGGCTCTTCTCTCTGCACGGGCTGGAGGACAGCCCTTCAAGCCCCTTTCACACTGGGGCTGAGGCTGGCTGCGCTCCTCGCTCTCCCCTCAAACTCTCTCATCATTGTGTTAAATGAAGAACATAAGTCCTGCTCACAGACTGATTGTCAGAGACAGGACATGTCCACATCCAGTAAAAAGTCCGGACATCTCCAGTCCACTCACGGATGATTCGTTCACGTGCGCACATGTGAACAATTAAAAGAAAGAAAGAAAAAACAAAACTGTCTGGCTGCAGGCAGTTAGTTCCTTGTTCTCCCCTCAAACTCTCTCATCACTGTGTTAAAAAAGGACATAAGTCCTGCTCACAGCCTGATTGCCAGAGACAGGACATGTCCACATCAAGTATAACTCAAGACAGCTCCACATTTACTCACGGACGGTTCGTTTGTGTGCACGCACATCTCGTAGTCAGAGGAGGAAAGATAAACTATAACAGAACTCAGAGTGCAGACCTGCAGCTCAGCGCAAGAACAAATATAAACTAGAAGAGAAATCAAAGTGTACAGCCAAACTGTGCACTTTGATTCCTCTGTGCAGAGAACCTGCAGGCTGCGTTCTCACCTCCTCTCTGCCCCCTGCTGCGCGCATCTGACGCAGATATTCCTGCGTCGTCATGACGCCACAGGAAGCAACTTGAAGCAGCCCCTGTGTGAAAGGGGTTTCAGAGTTCATGGACAGAATGCTGCAACTCTGGCCAGACTTTTTGTGCAGCAACTCTCTCCTCATGTGCGCACAGTGCTGGAACAACACCACGATCACAGACTGCCGTGCACTGGCGGAAAGGCCGACAAATTCTTCCTGGCCGGCCAGCACCACGGCATGACTGCGGCAGCATTCGCCAACATCACACACAGCGGCAGAAGCCCCACACCACACACCACATCGCTGCAGAGGAGCTGCAGCATCTCCACAAAAGCACTTGCAAAGTGGCTTCTGTACTGTGTGAAAACATTCAGCTGGTTGAATGAAGTCAAACTAAATGCTAACGATACAAAAACTAAGAAAACAATAAAATACCATCAAGAACTACAGCAAAACAAAATAAGGACAAATTGAGGTTTTTGGCAGCATTCATTCAAATTTTTCACGACTTTAAAAATCCTGATGAATCGCCAGCTGCAGGAACGAAGCTGCACGAAGGTTAAATGATGCCAATGAAAGTCCAGATTTCTTGTTTCATTTGGGCTTTGTTGCCCTTCATTAAGGGCCGTGTGACCGGGCCTTTAGTCAGACGTCTGATACATGTTAGTTATAGTACTGATTATCTCATCCGAGCCCTTGTGTAGAACAGCAGGGAAAATCCTATCAATGCCAGTAACTTTGTATGGGCCAAACAAATTAATTGCACATTCTACTCTAGTTTCATTAGCTGTCATACCCGCTATAGTCCAGTCTTCCACAGTGGGGACACAAGGAGGCTCATCCATTGGACGCTCCTTAGTAGCCCCCTGGAAGTGTACCTGGAACAGATTCTTTAGGACATTCACCTGGGTGTTCGGAATGCCCTGTGAATTTGATTTGTCATTACAAATTTCAGAGTTGTAAAAGCTCAAGGACCCACAAGATTTCAAGCACCAATTTATGTTGCTTTTTATGATTTTTTTTAATGCCTTTGTACTGACTGTTGAGCAGGAACTGTTCCTTCAAAACAGACATTCACTGTAAATAGCACAGTTGGACTAATTTTGCTTGTTGACCATCTGTGGTCTGTCGTGTCCCACTGCTAAAAGGAGGCGAAGCTTCAAATGTGAATAATTACAGACCTTTTTCAAAATGATGCATTTTGGCAAAAGTATTTGAAAAGTTGGTGTGTGATCAATTGAAGGACTTACTGGACTCAAACGATATTTTCAGTCTGGTTTTAGGAAGCAACATAGCACTGTTACTGCTATTCTAAAAATTTTAAATGATGTGTTTAAAGTGTAGGTGACACCAAAAAATGTGCACAAATAATCACTAAAAAATGATGAACTGTTGATATTTAAAAAAAAAAATCCTGAACAATAAAAGTCGATAAGTGCTCAGGTGAAGGATAAACTACAGCTGGCTGAAGCCTGCGCTCTATTTAAGCCCCGTTCAGCCCTCAGCCATGGCTACGTTTTTGCTACATCATTACCAGAAAGGCACCTGCTGATTCAAACCCAAATCAACTTTAAACACAGGGGAGGTCGAGCTGTTTTCGGACGTTATTTTTTTTTTTTTTTTTTTAGTGTGGAGCTTTTTTTAAGTCCAGTCTGAAGGTGTTTCTGAAGCAGCTGTGGGGGTCACATCCTCAAAATTTCAGCTTCTTTCACAAAATTTATAAGGTAATGTTCTTAGACTATGATTTGCTTCTACAAGCAAGTATCAATAGTGGCCACAAAAGTTGTTCTGTCATTCCTCACCTCATGCAAGCCCATGATAAGTTTTATGACTTCTCATCAAAACCTGCTGAATAATCAGGTTAAGGTTAGAGACCTGTCCACAGATGATCACTGCACTGACTCACATGAACTTTTCAAAATATTCTTGGATTTTGGGGTGTTCCATCTTGAGATTGTGCATCTAATGAAGATAAAATCAGGCACATTTTGTGGAAAGACTGTGTCCTGCTGTGGGTAGATAAGGCAGCATGTCCTGGGTGCTCTGGAGATGTAAGCCAAGTTTGCAGTGCGTTCTGCACTAACGTATTGTTGCAGGATAACATGCATCATACACAGAATCCAGAGAACATCAGTTCGAAAGGATTCCATGACAGCTTCAATGTACTTGCACAGGTTGCTCACAGCCATCATGTGAATCACTGAATTTGGGGAATAAATCAACTCTTGCAGATGATGCTCGTATCTACACAGAAGCCACCCAAATGGAAGAAGGTTCATCTTAAATCATTTCCTATCGGGTCAGAGTTTATAATCCTAAGAACATTTCACCAGAGTGGGTGATCAATTAATTAATTATTAAATAATTACAAAATCGACTAAAATTTTGATTTTTTATTCCCTCGAACACATAAAATCTGACATTATATGAGATTATCACTTCACAAAAATGAATAGTTAATAATATTAATAGATAATGTCAGAGGAAAATTTTGAAATATTCCTTTGAACGATGCCTTCAGGGGCTTGAAAAATATCAAAATTTTGTGGGTGGGGGGGGGGGGGTGCATAGGAATCACCTTGCCTGACCATCTGTCCCTTCCATCCACAAGACATTTAAGTGCAAACTTCATACTTCAGAATTGTGGGCTGACCTTTCAACAAGAGTGAACTGGAATTTTTATGCATCACATGATCAGGAACGCAGAAAGAGAAGAATAAGGAGAAAGATTCTAGGGGCTCATGATTGACAGGGGCCCAGAGAGGCCCCAACTACAATTATAATACTGAAAAAATAATATGACAAAGTATTAAACTTACCTTCACAGATATACGAAGTTTGTCAATAAAGTATAGGTCTTTTTTATTTTTTTCAAAAACTATATGGATTTCATTCATATGTTTTTACGTCAGACATGCTTGAACCCTCGTGCGCATGCGTGAGTTTTTCCACGCCTG